>NW_026125533.1:0-76663 GCF_943737965.1 Phodopus roborovskii | reverse complement strand
GATTTTCCAGCAACAAAATACCAGTAACTAAGAGAAAGCACTCCAAGCATGTCTTTTAACAGCAAGGGGGCCAGGTAATAAGAGCTAAAGCCTTTTAGGAAGTACTAGAATATATCTGTGCATTTATGTATCTTCAGAGTTGTGTAAATAATGATTGCTTCTCATTGGTAAAGTAACAGTTACTTGGGATCTTTTATTATTATTATTTTTGAAAGAAAATTGACATGTACCAGATAATTTCTAAAATTATTTTCACCTCTGAAAAAAGATTAATGATTGAAATCACAAAATTTATAGAAAGAGAATGTTCTTTCACGGTAACACATTTCTACAACAGTTCAAGTCAGAAAGGAAAAATAGCCCCAGAAGGGATACCTGAAGAGAAGCTAGTACACAGTTGAAGATTAAGGCACCTTGTAGACAATGGGAAAATTTTGTGTGTGTGTGTGTGTGTGTGTGTGTGTGTGTGTGTGTGTTATGCACCACAGAAGACAGAAGAGTACATTGGATCCCCAGGAATTGAAGTTACAGGTGGTTGTGAGATGCCTGTGGGGGCTAAGAGCCAAATTCAGAGTCCCCTTCAGGTCAATAGCTGGTGTTCTGACTTCAGGGCCTTCTCCTAAGCCCCCAGAGTCGATTCCAAGTTGGCCACTGAGCCTTGACATCTGGAGCCAGTTTTGCCTACAACTTGTTGTGAAATGGACTGTCTTCCTCTTGGCCTCATCTGTGACTTAGGTAAAAATGGTAAATCACAGTTCCCAGTCACTTTTAAATGTGTAGTAGGCAAGCTTGGTTTATATAGATGGTGGTGGATATGAGGTTATACCACTTCAGGCATGTGCTTCTCCAAATGCTCAGGCTCTAACTTCACAAGACATAAAAGCAGAAGTTGATTAAGTGGCTGCCCAAATTCACACACACAGCTAGTAGAACTGGGCCTCCAGAGCCCATTGTTACACAAGCTGTACTGCCCGCACACAAACTCCTGAGAGGACCTTTTGCAAGAGGTGATTCATATGTGTGTTCTTCTAAATTCTTAGAGTGAGGCTCACGAAAAATATTATCCTACCTGACTATGCCTCTCAGTCTACTCTGTCTTTCATGTTCTGTTTTCTGTGGGTTAACATTCCTTGTCACAAATGGCAGTAAGATTTGTGCCAGTGATGAACTGTACAGGTTGCACTGGGCAAAGTGGGAACCAAACTAAACTGATGTTAATACAGGTTTTATGAGTTTTAGAGAAACTGTCAGAAGTTGGGCTGTGCTCTAGGTAGCCAGAGGTTTATTCAGTTGTGGCATCCTCAGACGCTCTTGTTTTGGTCTCTGTTTTTTGTTTTGTTTTGTTTTTTTTGCTTTTGTTTGTCTTCTTCTTCTTCTCCTCCTCCTCCTCCTTCTTCTTTTGTCTTCTTCTCCTCCTCCTTCTTCTTCCTAAAAACAAGTAGCATCTGTGACTTCAGATTCTTTCAGTTGTAACCTTTACACAGGGAACCTTTGCAGCTGGGGAGGGCTCTGTGGGTAAGTGATTCATGGTCCTGATACGGAGCCTTTTAGCTCTGTGATCACCATATCTTGAGCTCCAGCCTCCCCGTCTCTTACCTTTAGGTGATGCAGGGGAGCTTAGCAGGGAGAGGGCTGGGTAGGGTCTCTATGCCCACCTTTTGCAGCCTCAGTTACCCAACAATCAACTCTGGTCCAAAATGGAAAAATTCAAGAGATAAAATACTGTCTTGTAAATTGTCCTGGGTAGCATGGTGAAAACTTGGAGGCCATGGTGCATGAGCATGAAATTTGCTGTGACCACAGGGAGCTTCCTGTGGCTCATCAGCATTCACATAAGGAAGGGCCCAGTCTCCAGGCTACAGCTCAGAGACACCCTCTTTCAGCTAGAGCTGGGAATGTGCATGTGATATTGGTGTGTTTCTTAATTGATACTGACATCACTCATTGAATCAAGTGGTTTCAGCGATTTCTTACTATTTCTTGAAATACTTATTTTTATATTTCGTGTATGTGTCCTTCTTCTGGCCCCCCCATTATTAATATTGCTATTATGGTTTTGATGAGTAAACACTCACCCCCAGCCCCACAGGCTCATAAACATTTGTCCCCTCCTAATACTGGTGGTACTGTTTTGGGAGGTGTTAGGAAACTTCAGGGAGTGGGCTTTGTTTTGGGGGGGGGACTAGATCTTGCCTTAGACCGTCTCTCTCTGCTTCCTGGCTGTCATGACGGAGCAACCTTTTCTACTATGTACCTTTCATGTCAGCAGTCCCACCTTACACAGCCCAGAAACAACAGAGCCACACACCACGGACAGAAACCCACCTGTGAGCCAAAAGAAGTCCTCCCTTATCCCCCATGGAGGCCTCCAGCCTTGGGAGGGATGGGGAAGTTGGTGGGGGGCATAGGAGGACGGGAGGGAACCAAGATTGTTTTTAATATAAACAATAAAAAAGAAGTCCTCGTCGAGTTGTTTCCTCAGATATTGTCAAGTTTCAAAGAGTCACCTGGCCATTCAGTCGCCCCTGCTCCGCTCCTCCTTTATCGTTTCAGCTTCCCTGCTCCCCCTTTGCCTTCTAGGGAATCTCCTCTGATGCAACCCCAGTTTTCTAAGTCCTTCTTCAGGTGAAGCATGTACTTAAAATATCGCTCTAGACACATATTTGTAGTCATTTCCCTTGTTACTTTGTATTCTTCTTTCTTGCTGGTGCCCTCCTTGGGCTGGTGGTTCTGGGTTTTGTAAGAAAACAGGCTGAGCAAAATCTATGGGGAGCAAACCTAGTAAGCATCTCTCCCTCTATGGCCTTTCACCAGCTCCCGCTCCCAGGTTCCTGTGCTGCCTGAGTTCCTATCCTAACTTCCTTTAGTGAGTGATGGGCCACAGAGAGGAAGAAACACTTTTCTTCCCAGGCTTGCTTTTGGTCATGATGTTCTATCAGTAATAGTAACCCAAAGTGAGACAATGACGTGTAGGTGCCACGTTTCGTTTGTATGCTGAGAATGAAAGCAAGTTGGTTCTCTTTGTGCCTGGAGGTTTTTTTTTTTTTTTTTTTTTTTTTTTTTTTTTTAATGTGGGTTGATGCTTGTTATGGAAGCGTGTAAGGTTGCATAGTTTATGATGATGTCAGGAGCTGGGAGGGATATGACAGTCGTATGGGAGCACCTGTGTTGTGTAAAGGGAATTCCCAGTGCAGGAAACTACTGGAAGAGAAGAGGTACAAAACTAGAGATCAGAATATGTACGAATTCGCTGATATGTGTAAAGCAAGATACCCCTGGAAAGAATAGTGTAGCCGAGGACTAAGTAAGGGGCATGACCTCAACATCATCAGTAGATGACAGCAGTTTGAATGTAATTGCCCCCCCCTCATTTCATAGGTAGTGGCACTACTAGGAGGCGTGGCTTTGTTGGAGTGGGTGTGGCCTGGGTGGAGGAAGTACATAATTGTGGAGCAGGCTTTAGGTTTTATGGGCTCAGGTGATATTGCCCGACGTGTTAGTTATTTTCTGTTGTCTACTGAATGTAGCAGTGTCAGCTCCAGCAATTGTCTGCCTGCGGGATGCCACTACCCGCCGTGGATGATAAACTAGACTGAGCCTCAGAACTGTGGGAGCCACCCCAATGAAATGTTTTCTTTATAAGAGTTGTGCCATGATCATGGTGTCTCTTCACAGCAATAAAAACCCAGACTGAGACACACCCCTCATAATGGTGACAGCTAGAAACAATTTCTGTAATGTTGTTATGTGAGACCGCTTCCATGCAGGTATGTAACATTTTGACACATTCCCACTACCCTGTAACCCTCCCCTTTGTGTCCTCCACACCATTAGTCCCTTTGTTTCTCCAAGAAGCCTCACTTCTATTTTCATGACATTTTTACATTTGATTTTTATGTATCTATAAAAATCTAGGGCAACAAATGAAGGAAAAACACATATTTGTCTTCCTGAGACTGACTTAATTTGCTTAGTGCGTATGATTTCCAGTTATACTCATTTTCCTGCAAATAACATAACTGCATTCTTCTTTATGGCTAAAACCATTCCAGAGTGTACATAAACCACATTTCCCCCATCCGCTTCTCCATTCTTGGGGCTTAACTTGGCCCTGTAATTCAGCTGCTGTGAACACTATGTGCAAATATGGGCCAGATATGTTGGTTTAAAGTCTTTCTTTGGTCCAAAATTTGGGGGTAAATAGTTGGGGTGATATGGCTGGCTCATGTGAAAGTTCTATTTTTATTTTTATGTTTTGAGGAACTGCCATATTTGTCAAGTCTTTGCATGGCTTCCCAGGACTTGGACCTGACTAGGGAAATGAGGAAAAGACAGACAGACAGACAGACACGTGAACACACAGGAAAGCTGTGATCAAGAGTTTTGAGATCTCTGGTGGGAAAACTGTAGCATCCTGGAAGCTCAGTGCATTGTAGACGGTTCAACAGAAAGGTGGGGTATGGCATACAGTTGAAGAGAGAGAGCATTATTGCAACACTTAACAAGAAAGCGGGGCTTATGGTATACATGTGGATCAAGGAGGCAGGTTTAGCCAGTCTCAACGGCAGCAGCCTTTTTAGGGGGAGCTACCTTTAGGCAGTAAACATCCAGAGGGAGAAAGCTATGAAGACATTTTCTGCAAACACTTTCAGTGTCCCCAAATGGAGCTGAAAGGAAGGCTTTGCCATTTTCCCGTGGTCTGAGGCTACAGTCCTTGACGTGCCCATCCTATGACAACACACCCATTCAGGCCTGCATTCACCAAGGCTTCCTACATATACTGATAACATCTTTTTTTTTTTTTTTTTAATGGTAGAAAATTAGAGCATGATTTGGGATTTTCCATGGGAAGGAATGAAGGCAATTGATCTGTTACTGAGTACCCTGAATAGGGCTATGGTAGAGAAGGTTCACAGCTGAGAGCCAAGAGCCCTTGTTCCTTCCTCACTGGAGAGCTGTTTTTGCAACCATAGACAGGAATGACAGATGGCATCTATGTGCCATGCACAGCGAAGAAAATTGGTAATTGGAGAGGTTACCAGGAGACTTTTGTTTTAGCTCTGGTTTTATGTTTCTAAGAGGATGACGTTCTCATGTAACTTGTGAAATTAGAAATGCATTTGGAGGAGGAACCAGGCGAGGGTGTTGCTTCACTGGGAAAGGCTGAGTCAGACTGCTGTGCCACTTACTGTGTTTTGGTGAAATCGGTGTGCCTACAGTACCAGTTTGCTATTGCAGCCTGCATTCTATCGCTGTGATAAGCACCATGAACAAAAGCAACTTGGGGAGGAGGAGGTTATTTCAGTTCATTCTGAAAGGGATTCGAGGCAGGATTCTGAAGCAGGGACTCATGCAGAGGCCATGGGCAACACTGCTTACTGGCTTAGTCCTTGCAGCTTGCTCAGCCTGCTTTCTTATACAACTCAGGGTGTCGTCACCCCCCAGTGGGCTGGGCTCTTCACATTAATCCTTATCTTAGTTAGGGTTTAATTGCCGTGAAGGGACACCATGACCACAGAAACTCTTATAAAGGAAACCATTTGGTTGGTGCTGACTTACAGTTGAGAGGTTCAGTCC
Source organism: Phodopus roborovskii (assembly GCF_943737965.1). Lineage (NCBI taxonomy): Eukaryota > Metazoa > Chordata > Mammalia > Rodentia > Cricetidae > Phodopus > Phodopus roborovskii. The sequence continues at coordinate 71,086 of NW_026125533.1, read as the reverse complement.
ATTATTGTTATGGCAGGATGCATGGCGGCCATGCAGGCAGACGTGGTGGAGAGGTAGCTGAGAGTCCTACTTGTAGATCCACAGGCAGCGGGGAAGAGACAATGCCATACTAGGCCTGGCCTGAGCATCCGGCATCTCAAAGCCCACCCCCAGCGACACACCAACTCCAGCAAGGCTATAACTCGATATAGTGCCTCCCCTGTGAGCCTATTGGAACCATTTTCTTTCCAAATTACCACAATCGTTAATCAAGAAAGTGCCCCACAGTCTTGCCTAAGGTCAACCTTATTAATAAGAAGGCTGGGAGCCCCAGAACACTGGACCTGAGATCCCGGCAGATGAAGAGATATTCTGTGAAGAACTGTGAGATATATCTAGAACTGCGCTGCCTACCTGAGCACTCTTAACTTAAATTAATCAAAATGAAATACAATTAGAATTCAGTTCCTTGGTCATGGTAGCCACACTGTGACTACTGAGTTAGTGGCTGTCATACTGAACAGGGTGACAGTTATGGAGTTCCTCCCACACTGGCAGAAGTTCTGCTGGAACAAGAGGCTATCTGAGTGCCCATGCCATATGTATTTCTATCCTGAAGTTCAGTGGTATTAAGAGTAACTACATCACTGAACTGGGTAGGGGGGGGGGGGTATTATTGTTCCTAGAGTAGAATTTAAAAAGAAACGGAGTGTGGTAGGGCAATATGGACTGTAGGGGACTCCCGTTCCTGAATCTTCTGAGTGGGAATTAAACGGTGCCATTATTTCATATCAAAAGCTGGTAAGACTGAGCAGGATGCCTCCATGCACAGAAAACGTTTTTCTCTCTGTAGGAAGACTTTAACATTGGCTCATTGGCAGGTGTGTGGGTTGTAGCCTTTGTGTGTGGGGGAATCTAATGACGCTTTCACAGGGATCACCTAAGACCATCAGAAAATACAGATATTTACATTGTGATCCATAGCAGTAGTAAAATTACAGTTATGATTTAGCAAGGAAAATAGTTTTATAGGTGGTGGTCACCCCAACACGAGGAACTGTATTAAAGTGTTGCAGCATTAGGAAAATGAACCAAAGGGCAGCTCTGTTTGGCAAGTTATTAGTGCTGTTTGTTGATTTGTGCCTCTTCTTATGGATCTTGTGTCAAGCTGATACTCTAAGCTCAGAGACATATAGCTGTCATGTTACTTTAAACTCCAACACAACAAGATGGGTAACTTTGAGACAAAGAATAGAATGTTGCCCCATCACTGACAGTATATAATAATTGAAGTTTAAATTTAATTGCTTGTATTTAATCCCAGCAAAGAAAAGTTATTTACAGTTAAACAAATGGTTTTAGAATTTTCTTAGTTACATAATTGATAAGATGTTCTAATTTACTGCTGTTGCCAATTCAAAAGGGACAAAGTAGCAGGGTGTGTTCTTTTTGTTGTTGTTGTTGTTTTTAAAGATTTTATTTATTTTTATGTGTGTGAATGGTCTATCTGCATGTATGCCTTTATGCCAGAAGAGGGCATTAGACCCACTATAGATTGTGGGCCACCAGGTAGTTGCTGGGAATTGAACTCCACCAGTGCTCTTAACCACTAAGCCATCTCTCCAGCCCTGTTTTTGTCATTTTTTTTTTTAAAGTCTCTTATTATAGTATGGAACCCAGTATGTGGTTCAGGCTGGCTTCAAACTTCATGGCAATCCTCCTGTGTCAGCTTTCTGAGTATTAGCATTATTTACAGGAGGTACCACAGTTGACTGCAAGGTTTTTCTCTTCTTGAGTTTTTTGTGTGTGGTATATACACACTTTCTTGTGGGTGTGTACACATGTGTTTGGGTGCACATGCACAAGTCGCCCTTATGCATTTAGAGGACAAAGGTCAAATGCTGGGTATCTTTTCAATCACTCTCTACCTTATTCCTTTCCTATGTTTTGTATGTGTATGTGGATGTGTCTGCATGTGTACATGCAGGTTTGTGTGTGTGGGGTGTGTAGGCCTGAAGTTGATGTCCAGAGTCTTCCTTGATCTCTGTCCACTTTGTTATTGTAACAGGGTTTCCCTCCCTGAACCGGAGCCCTGTCTAGTTCAGGTACCTGGTTTGTTTCAGGGATTCTGGGTATCAGCCAACCCAGCTCAGGGATTACAGGCCACCTTAGTGGATTCCAGAGATCTGAATTCTGGTCCTCATACTCATGTGGCAAGTGCTTTATTCACTGAGCCATTGCTGTAGTCCTCCACCTTAGTGTTGGAGGCAAACTCATCCATTTAGCTAGGCTGGCTGGACAGTGAGCTCCAGGAACCTCCTTGTCTTAATATCCCCAGATTATTACTGACACTTGCCATCATACCTTGTTTCCATGGAAACTCCATGGGACTCTGAACTCAGGCCCTCATGGATATGCAGCAACAGCCCAGAGGTTTAAAGATTTATTTTTATTTGTATGTACATGTGTATCTCTGTCTGTCTGTCTGTATTTCTCTCTTCCTCTCTCTCTCTCGTGTGTGTGTGTGTGTGTGTGTGTGTGTGTGTGTGTGTGTGATGTGTGCAGGTACCCATGGAGGCCAGAGGAGATCCCATGGAGTTAGGGTTATAGGCAGTGTCAATTGCTTGACATGGATACTGGGAACTAAATTTGGATTCTCTGGAAACAACAAATACTCTTAACCACTGAGCCATTTCTCTAGACCCCAGGATTTTAGATAAATTTTTCTTTCAGTGTTATGAAGATTTTAGTATATGACTCATGACGATCCCAGCATTTTTGCTACCCAGTAATCCAGTAAAGAAATCGCCAGTTTATGTTTTTTTTCCCCCCTGTGGTCAACACCACTCTAGTTTTGTCTGTGGCTTAAACTGTGAGGGAAAAATATTTAGCAATGCTATGATGAAAAGAATAAGAGTGAGTCCTGTGGTTACTATGGTGATAAGAATAGGTAGAATTCATTGCTCTGAAAAATTGCCTGCAAAGGTACATTTAGCATTCCTTGGTGGGTGTACTGGTTAGGAATTTTAATCTGTCAATGTCCATCAAAAATGGTGCAGCACTCAGAAATATCTTACAGCTGTACTTTCAGCTGGTTTGTATTATTATGAAAGGAAATGTAGTGGAAACAGTTATCATCATATTGGAAATTTAAGTAATCTTCTCAAAGTGTCTTGGCAGGTACAAGCCTAAAAACACACTGAGGTTTTGTTTACATGGTCCCAGAAAATGTCACTGTCACACCAGCTGAGCTTGGGGTCATTTTGCAAGTTGTTGGCAACCATCGGTAAAATGTGGGACTGGAAAAATCTGGTGTAAATTGATATGCTAGCATGGATGGTAGAAATCTCCCAGGGCCACACCCCTAGATGAAGAACCATAGGCAATTAATGCCTGTTGGGAGAGGACGAATCGGCTTTTTTTCCCCTTCTATTGGTTATCAACTCCCGTGTGGTCAACTGCACGTGGGTGTGCGTACATGGGCATGTGGGGAACAGCATGGCATTTCTCCTTGGGTGCCACCCATTCCGTATGTTTGAGATGGTGTCTCTTCCTGGCCTGGGGCTTACATGATGAGGCTAGGCTGGCTTCTGCCGGCTGGCAAACCCTATGGATCTGCCTGTTTCTGTTTCTGTACAGTGCCCGGGTCTTTCATATGGGTTCCATGGACTGACATCAAGGCCTTATGCTTGTGGGGAGCACTGTACCTATTGAGCCATCTGAATATCCTAATGATGATGATATTTAGCACACATAGAGTCTGATGCTGAGGCTTTTTTTTTTTTTTTTGATGCTCCAGAAGCTTTTAGCATGTCTTATTATCTGTGCAGGCTTGTCCAATCTTTTGATGTTGCAATCAAGTTAGAAACAGTCTCCTGTCTCATAATGCTTTTAAGTGAGGGTATGGTTTTGTGTTGGATTGATTGCATTTGTAACTATTTTCAGCTACCACAGTCCAAAATCCTATAGGCTGCAAATGAGAAGCAGAATGACCCTACTCAAGGTCATGGAGCAAAGAGCTGGAGACTAAGTTTAGGTGCATCTTAGCTTTAGACCAGTGGTTTGAAACATGTGGGTCATGACCCCTTGGGGGTTCAAACAACTGTTTCTCAGGAGTCACTTAGGCTTAGACCATTGGAAAACTCAGATATTTATATTGTAATTCATATCAGTAGGCAAAAATACAGTTATGAAGTAGTAATGAAAATAATTTTGTGGTTGGGGTGTAACCACAACATGAGGAATTGTATTACAGGGTGGCTGTTACCGTTCAAGCAAATGCAAACCTGCCCCTTGGGGACTTGGTGCACATGGCAGGCAGTGCCCAACTCTGCCCACAGGTGCAAAGGTCCCTTTAAGAGTCAAGCTCTGGACCATAAGAGAGACGTACATGTTCCCCCTGAGAAGGGGAAAGGGACAAGATCTCCTGAGAAAACTGGAAGCATGGGGGGAGGGGAGAGGGAGTTAGGAGAAAGAGAAAAGGGGAGAAGAGGAGGGGAGAGGAGAACAGGAGGGAGCAGGAAGATTGAGTCAGGGGAAGAATAGAGGAGAGCAAGAAAAGAGATACCATAATAGAGGAGCCATTATAGGTTTAAAGAGAAACCTGACACTAGGGAAATGTCCAGAGATCTATCTACAAGGATGACCCCAACTAACAATTTAAGCAACCGTGGCTACCTTTAATGCCCTTCCACAATAACGAGACTGATGGCTACCTTATATGCCATCCTAGAGCCTTCATCCAGTAGCTGATAGAAGCAGAAGCAGACAATACAGCTAAACACTGAGCTTAACTCCTGGAATCCAGTTACAGAGAGGGAGGAGTGATGAGCAAAGGGATCAAGACTAGGCTGAGAAACCCTGAACAAGGGGGAGCTCATGCACCCCAGTCTGATAACTGGGAAACCAGCATAGGACCAACCCAGACCCCCTGAACGTGGTGTCAGCTAGGAGTCTATGGGGCCTCTCAGTGTTGGATCAGTATTTATCCCTAGTATAGGAATGGACTTTGGGAGCCCATCCCACATAGAGGGATACTCTTTCAGCCTACACACATGGGGAGGGCCTAGGCCCTGCTCCAAATGATGTGACAGACTTTGAAGATCTCCCCTGGGGGAGCAGAAAGGAAATGGAATGGGGGTTGGGGGACAGAGGTGGAGGGAGGGTGAGGGAACTGGGACTGGCATGTAAAACAAGCTAGTTTATAATTTAAATAAAAAATATTATTAAAAAAAAAAGTCAAGCTCCGCCCACTTCTGCTCTCTGCCATTTCTAAGGAGGCAGTCCTCTCTTGTCTCTGTCTCGCTTTTCTCTTCCTTCCTCTTACCCCTTCCTTCCTCGCAGTAAACTTCCCACATAAGTTTTGTCTGTAGGTCTGTGTGTATCCTTCACCTGCCATTTGTCCCTCACCCACCATGGGGCCGGCTAAAGGTCCCACCTTGAGCCGTACTGTTACGGTGGCAGCCTTAGGAAGCTGAGAAACACCGCTTTACACTCTTCCACCCCAGGTTCAGATTGCGCCCATCTCTTCTAACTTGTAGTGAGAGTGTGGGTTTTTAAAATATTTGAGCATCCACACAGAACAATATATTGAAGAGAGCTTGTGCTTGCCTGGAGGACTTCGGCATGGCTGGAGAGAGAAGCATAGATTTAAAACTTTTTTGTTGTTGTTGTTTCAATAATTTATGATTTCAAAAAAAAAAAAAAAAAAAAAAAAAAACATTCTTTGCTCCCCTGTGTAGGAAGACTTTTTGGCACAGACCAAGAGCCTGATTCTACCCCATCTACCCCATGTATTGAAGACACACCAGTTCTGTACCATCTCCCAGGAAAGAGGAACCTTTCTGCCTCTTTTCAAAGTCAAAGCTCCTAGTGAGTGCATAGACTGAATGAATACGCACTAGTAATGATTCAATGGGCTGTTAAAACTTTGAATGGATTAAATCTAGCAGAATTTATTTGCACAAATCCCAGATCTGTGAGTCAAATTGTTGGACGAGATTCTGAGCTCTGCATTCGGCAGCTTGGGGCAGGCGGTGCTTACAGAAGGAGGTGACAAGCAGAGACTGGTGAGGATGGACATTACCACTGGCCTGATTTGGACTTGTGTGGGTAGCTTTGCAGCCTGTGATTGGCTGAAAGTTTAACGGCTATAGTCGGTTGACAGTTGGTTACTTGTTATTAGTAAGGTGTTTTGAGGTTAGGCTACAATTTGGTCACAGAGTAAGTGGACTTATAGTTTACTTTGTGTGGAGGCAGCTTTAGGTCGGAGTCAACAGGAACCTCAAGACTCACATGGCTTGGTGCTGTGGGGGTGGGGTCTTTAGTGTGCACACTCACGGCTATACTTTGTTCTGTTGAGTGTCTCACACTACAGCTCAAACTGGCCTGGAACTTACTTGTATAGCCAGGGTGGTCTCAACCTCACAGCAATCCACCTGCCTCAACCTGGGTGGCTATGTGAGAATTTGTGTTTTCCCTTTATCCCTATCAAAGGTGGTCAGCCCAACGAGAGAGCCACATTTTCTGAACTACCTCCTCCCCTTTTGCACTGTTTAGCCAATTGCATCGGATTGCGAAGTTGAGCTCTCACCAACTGGATGAGGCACAATAGCCATGATGTCAGGGAGGGAAGACAGAAGCTATTTTGGCCATTGTGTTTGCTAGCAGGGTTTTGGTGCTGGTATACCCTTTTGAAGAAAAGACTCCCATGCTGGGTGTCTTAGTCAACATTCTGTTGCTGTGAAGAGAAACCATGGCCATAGCAAATCTTATAAAAAAGCATTTAATAGGAGCTGGCTTACAGTTTGAGAAGTTTAGTCAATTCTTACCATGGCAGGAGGCATGGTGACACACGGGTAGACCTGGTGCTGGAGAAGTAACTTAGAGTTCTACATCTGGATTGGTAGGGGCAGGAAGAGAAGAGGCCTTGGGCTTGGCATGGGGTTTTGAAACCTAAAAGCCTATCCCCAGTGATACACTTCCTTCAAGAGGCCCCGCCTCCTGGTCCCTCCCAAGTAGTACTACTCCCCAGTGACTAAGCATTCAAACATACGAGCTTATGGGGGCCATTCTTATTCAGACCACCACATGTCCTGCCCGATCCAGTGCAGTAGGACTTTCTTTGAACCACCAGCCCCCAAATAATGACACAGAGACTTGTCATTACGCTTGTCTCTTTGCGCTTGCAGCACCTTATTTGTTTATTTGTCATTCTGAGAATGTAGGTTTTTATCAGCAACGCCTCTCTGGTAAATTTACCTTTCTTTTTTAAAAAGATTTGTTTTTATGTATCTGTATATGTGTATGTGTCTGTGAGTAGGTGCATTGCACATTGAGAGCAGGTGTCCACAGAGGCCAGTGGGCAGGGGGGATCTTGGAGCTGGAGTTACCCTGACATGGGTGCTGTGAACCAAATCCAACCAAACTCCAAGAGTACTACATGCTCTCAACTACCGAACTATCGCCCAGCTCTGCAGACTTAGTTTTCTGATGGTTCTTTTCCTCTCTATGGTTTTCTATTTATTTGATTTGGAACTTCTATTTATTGTTGAACTCCTGGATTAAATTTACTTATATTAGTCCTTTCACTCATTATTTTGACAAAATGTTTGTGATGGCTAATCTTGGTTGTCAACTTGACTGCACCTGGAATCAACTAAAACCCAAATAGCTGGGCCACACGTGTGAGGTGTTTTCTTTTTACTTCCCCCCTGTCTCTGTCTCTCTCTCTCTGTCTGTGTCTGTGTCTCTGTCTCTCTCTCTGAGATGGGGTTTCTCTGTGTAGCTTTGGCTGTCCTAGAACTAACCCTGTAGACCAGGCTGGCCTCAAACTCACAGAGATCCACCTGCCTCTGCCTCCCAAGTGCTGGGATTAAAGGTGAGTGCCACCACTACCCACATGTGAGGGATTTTCTTGGTTGGATTATATGACATGGAAAGACCTACCTAAGTCTAGGCCATACCTTCTGGTAAATTCACATAAAAGGACATGGAGGAGGGAACTCTTGCTTTTGCCTACTTGCCCTCATTCTTGCTGGCAAGTTAATCTTTCTTGCTGCCGAGGCATTCCTTAACTGGTGTCAGAGCATATTTCTTCAGGATTCTAATGAAGATTGAAGACAAACAGCTCTCCAGGAATCCTCTGGGACTTCAGTACCAGACCGGGGCTGCTAAAACGTCCGGCCTCATGAATCAAGCAATTGGTTTTTCTGTAGGAAAACAGTCATTGTTGTCCTACCTACAAATCCTGTCCCATTAAATTTTTTTAAATATTATTTTTAATTGTGTGTTGTCTCTGTGTGTGTGTGCCTGCCTGAAGAGGCCAGAGGTGTCAGATACCCCCCAGAGCTATAGTTAGTAAAGTTACAGTTGTGAGTCTCCTGATGTGGGTGCTGGGAATGGAACTCAGGTCCTTTGAAGTGTGTACTTCTAAATAGTGAGCCATCTTTAGCCCAATAACTCCCATAAATTCTGTTAGGTCTGTTACTTTAGAGAACTCTAATATAATGCTCTTATATAAGGAAAGCTTCAAAACAAGGAAAGGTAGCTCCACTTACTCATTAAAAATACACGCCTTTGGGAGCAGCAGTTAGCAACAAATGCCTGTGAGATCACACATAATCTAAGTGTCAGGTCCAACCATGAGCTTAACTTTTTTCTGTCATTTATCCTAATTTCCTTATTAGTAGAGCTTCACGGTGCTCTCGACGCAGCTTATCCCTCGCCTTTAAAAGCCAGCAAGGAGTTGGACGAATAACTGTTGGACCCCTGCTACGTCAGACAGCAAGACAGACGTGGGGAATGAAAAGAATCGCGGAAACCAAAGAGGACTCGGAGAATCGGTCCAAGCACACTGACCTTCCAGCCACAGTGCCTTTGCACACACTGTTCTTTCCGCTTGGAATCCCTTCCACATGGCCTCATTTCTCTGGGGGGGGGGTCTGAATCCTCCTTTCCAGCATAGATCAAGCTGAAATGTCAGAAACACACACACACACACACACACACACACACACCACAGTGTCAAGTAGCTCTGCAGCTGGATTGCCTTAGCTCTGTGGTCCTGTCGTGGTTTTGTCCAAAGACCTCGGTATCAGTTGTGCACTGACTAGCTGCTTTTGTGTGTTTATACAGTGTCAGCACTTTTCCTCCCTTGTGCCAGCCGATATATGATATACATACATACTACATATACATGCATACATATAAGTACACACATACATATCCTACTTGCAAGTCGGGATGGCATCTCCTTTACCTGATTTATGACCAGCTCAGGCCCTCAGCTGGCCTTCTGGGACTGAGCTTCTCTTACCTGTGTTAGCTGGAGCAAACATCTAAACACGTCAAGGTTTCATTAGAGGAGCCCGTGTGGGAGGAGATAACTAAGGCTAAAGTGAGCTTTTAGAACAAAGTGTAAGTCCAGCCACAAGAAAAGGAGGGGGCAGAAGCCCTGATGGTACGTGCTAGAGCTAGCTTATACCGGCCCACGGAAGCTGACAGTTTAAATTTTCAGGAGTTTTATAAACTGTGACTAAGCGTAGACATTATTAAAAAACTAAATCATATAAGCTTGCAGCATGACGTATTCATATTAAAAGGCATTCTCTGATTATTTAACAAACCTTATAAGTACCTGTGCTCTTGAGGCCATGTGGACCCATTCCCACTGTTCGGCGGCTGTACTGTGGGATAGTGGGGTAAGGACCTACGTTTCTCGCTCTTTCCTTTTGCCGTGTGCTCGTAGCTTGGAACCAGCAATGATTGGCAAGCGCTTCTGGCCAGGTTCTGATTGATGTTGTTGGTGGCCAGGCTGGAGGAAATGAGTCACTGGCGGGATGGGGGTTTGGGTGGTGGTGGTGGGAGCTTGAAGTTTACTAGCTTGGCCTCACTTCCTATCCACTCTCTGCTTTAAAACAGTGTGGCCAGATGCCTCACGTTTCTTCGGACATGCTTTCCCGGCCATAGTGAGCTATATGCCCTTGAACTATAAATCAACACAAACCCGTCCTCCCTTAGAAAGTACAAAAACTCGTTCAGCACTATTCCCCAGTGTTTGGACATCTTTACTGATTGAGCAACAGCTGTCCAACAGCTGAAGCTCTGAGTACACAGTTTTGTTTCATTTTTACCTTGTCATCAAGTATTCACGTTGAAACTATACCCAGTTATTTCCTGTGACTGTAGGCTCAGTGTAGAGGAAGAATGCATCAAAAACCAACCAGAATGCCTTCCGATGCCCAAAGATGTACAGACCTGTACCGCACACACTCTGTGATGTCCACAGATGAATAGACCTGCACCGCACACACTCTGCGATGTCCACAGATGCACAGACCTGCACCGCACACACTCTGTGATGTCCACAGATGTATAGACCTGCACCGCACACACTCTGCGATGTCCCAGATGTATAGACCTGCACCGCACACACTCTGTGATGTCCACAGATGAATAGACCTGCACCGCACACACTCTGTGATGTCCACAGATGTGCAGACCTGCACCGCACACACTCTGTGATGTCCACAGATGTATAGACCTGCACCGCACACACTCTGCAATGTCCCAGATGTATAGACCTGCACCGCACACACTCTGTGATGTCCACAGATGTATAGACCTGCACCGCACACACTCTGCAATGTCCCAGATGTATAGACCTGCACCGCACACACTCTGTGATGTCCACAGATGTATAGACCTTCACTGCTCACGCTGCACACTGTGCTATTGTTTGTACACATGCTTTGCATTAGCACAGGAGGTTGCTAACACATCTCTGAGGCTAAGGCAGGTTGACAGAAGCACCTGAGGCTGCCATCAGCCCATGATGGATTCAGAGTCCACTCGTGAAAAAGCTCTGTGCACCCAAGGAAGCAGTGTGGCTCAGTACAGCTCCACGCCCAGTCATGGCTTGCACCTGTGGGAAGCATGGCCCCAGAGCATGGGAACAAGTTTCCAGTGGCAGCTTTTGATCACTCATGCTCTTTGTATATATATATAGAATTTGTTCTTTAAAGGTTTAACTATTTCATGTATATGAGTGTTTGCCGATAAGCATGCGCACCATATGCAGGTCTGGTACCTGCAAAGGTCAGAAGAAAGTGTCGGATCCCCTGAAACCGGAGTTGCAGACAGCTTCAAGCCATGATGTGGGTGCTGGGAGTTAAACCCAGGTCCTCTTCATAAGTAATACATGTATTCTCTCTTCCCAACTCCTTCCAGATCCAGTCCCCATTTCACACCTATTCAACATTGTGTGCTCATATTTAGTTTTGTTTTTTAAACCCAGCAATTCCAACTAGTGCTGGCTGTACACTTTTGGGTGTGTGTCTGGCCATCCACTGCTGGAGGTCATATCTTTGAATAAAACTGACTCCCTCTCCCAGCAGCTCTCAATAGCTCCTCAGCTACGGGTGGGGCTTCACCCTACAACCCTGCTCTATCTGTGGAGTTTTTGTCTGGCTCGAGCACGCATGGGTCTTTTGCATGCCCCCCGCAGCTGCAGTGAGTTCATAGTGTAACTGCCCTGTTGTGTCTGGAAAATGCTATTTCACTGTAGTCATCCACTGCCTCTGGCCCTGCACTTTGGCTTGGAAAGGGTGTGATTACAGATGACACTCACACTCCTTGAACTAAAATTTCTTCAAGACGCATTCCAATGGCGGACACACCACACTGTGGTTGGAACTGAGGCGAGCCTGCCCTATGGGTTTCTGGGGATGAGGGTGGTACTTCAAGTGACTTCCAGATTGAGGTGTAGCCAGTTCTACTGTGATATGTAGGTGAGACACATTCTTAGACATAATTCTCTGTGACTGAGGACAATTCCCACAGCATAGTCAGATATACATAGAAACAAGATTTTCCCAGCAGCTCAGAGACATGCTTATCCACACTGCTGAGAAGGTTTTGCCAGGTCACCAGAGCACCTATAATATTAGAGCCACTGCGAAGTCCTGCCTTCATTTTGTCTGGTGTAGCATATTCCTCAATGCATTGAACCATTCTGGGTGGCTATGCTTGTTACCATCCTATAGTGTTACTTAGGATGTAGGAATCCTTGCCTGGAGAGAAAGACAAGAGCCCATCTTAAGGGGCTGGGTGCGTGTTAAGCACCATTTCCTTAGGACTGCAGGGCAGGGGAGGTGCTCTGCTGAGACCACAGTTTAGCGAAAGCACGCGGGAGAGGGGTGAGGACTGATGTGGTGTGGGAGCCATGGAGTGAGCGAGTCTTTTAAGAGTCTGTTATGTCTTTCACTGGGGAGGCTATCTGATCCTGGGTCCCTGTGGCAGAGGGGAGATGCAAATCAGAAGAATGAGTAAGAGAGAACCAGAAGGGTTTATTTGCTGTGAGCACTTTCCCGCCAGCCTGGTCCCAGCGCCACGTCAGTCCCAGAATGACACACAGCGACTTTCCATATTTCTTTGCCATTGTGCTCACACTTTGCTCTATTTCCAAGCTGTTTTTCTTTAGTTGTCTTCTTCCATCATTTGTGTGTCCCTAAAGTGATGTCTATAACAACCTTACCTGCCAGAATCAGTTCTATATGCTCAGCCTTGTGTCCTCAAGCAGAAGACACGAGGAGCACCTGGCAGCATGCCCTGATCACTTCCCTCTTGTGGCTTTGGGATTATGTGATCAAAGGGTTTTACAATTAAACCGTGAGCACAATGCGGGCATGTTCATGTCTTCTGTAGTGTTTCTTTTCAAGAAGATGCTGTATCAACTTTGTGAAGGGTGGGCTACAAACTCCCTGGACACCATCCTTCCTTCTCTGGTGGTATTTTATTATCCAAGCATCTTTCCATGTTGGTAATTTAAAAAAAAAATGCAGTTGAGTCTAGTGTTCTTCATCTACTTTTCCCAGAAAAGTAAGTGTAAACCAACAACTGAAACAGGCTTCTGTGCTATTCAGGGTGCTCACCCTGGCCTTGTGAATTAGTATGTGGAGTGGGGAAGTTATAGTTCAAACCTAATGAATGTGTCTCTGGGGAAGGAGCATGCTCTTCAAAGTCACTAATGAAAAATGAAAGGCTGAGGTTTCTTTTTCCTACCTCTAGACTTTTAAAAACCAAGCAGGTTTACCAAGTATGATAATGGAATCGATTTTGGATTTCTAACTTGAGGAACTTTCTCAGATATAGAAACTATTTCTTTTTCACTCTCTTTACCTTTTTGGGATGGGGGAGGCTTTTTGGGATTAGGCTGGCTTGGGAATCATATAGATCCCCCTGCTTCTGCCTCCCAAGTGCTGGGATTAAAGGTGTGTACCACCCACCACATGCTGTTAGTATTTTTAATAAGCAGACAAAATAATAGATGTCATTATATTTTTATACACTTACTGATCACCTTACTCCCTTAATAGCCAAGAACCCTGTGTCTGCACATCCCGTACACCCTGTATGTAAGAAAATAATGTGACTTATTGGTCTAAAAGTATACAAATTTGTATGTCATCTTTGCACTGGAGCCATGCTAATCTTTTTACTGTTCTGATTTTAGTATATACGAAAACAGAAACAAAGAGTTAGAACTCTTTCAAGTTGAAGTAAAGTTACTTTACACATTTTTCATATTGCTCTTTGGAGAACTTGGTGTGGAACTTGATTTTCATATGTTCCTATTTGAAGAGAAGAGCATCAGACTACGTGCTGGCATGCCCAGCGCTCCTCACACACCATAGAAGGTGCTGGTGGATTCTTCTGCCTGTATTCTGCATTCGGAGAGCAAGGAAGGCTAACAGTTTCTCACCTCACTGCCCATTAGATGAGTGTGTAGAAAGAGCTTCGAGTGTGATGCTATGAAGCCTGGCAATGCCTGGCCTTCTCCAGGCAAACAATCAGACTCCAAGATATTATTATTATTATTATTATTATTATTATTATTATTAATTATTTTATGTTGGTGTGGGCTTGAAAGAGTGCAAGCAGCTGCTAAGAGATCTGCTAGACCTTGTCAGGAGAAGCCATGTATAAATAGCTGAAAGCTATTTGCTAAGCAATGAGTCATTAAGATTCTTGCTTCCTTGGACCAGCTAGCCCTGAAGCAAAAGCAAGGGGAAATCTGTGGGGGTGGGGAGCTGCAGAAATGACACTTGAGCGCAGCTGTGAGGGACAATGGGGCTGGTGGCTTGTGGCTCTGAGGATGCTGTCACTAAGCTGGAATGTTCTGAGTTCTGCATGGGCGGGGGCAAAATTCTAGTTCAAATGATCAGTTATCATAGACGGACTCGTCACGGGCCTTGTTACTGGTCCAGCAGGTTATGTCTGTCCATCCTCCGATTCCAAGAACCTTGCACTCTGAGCCAAGACAGGAGATTAGGTAGCAAGGCTTGGTATACAACCCCCTCGTAGATTTTCTACGAGTTCCAGAGTCCTTTGTAACACCCGATGAACAAAATACCAGGATACAAAGCATATAAAGATGATTCCTACAGATGGATAAGAAAAAGACAAGAATCAGTGGAGAAAAAAAAAAAAATCAATTGGTTAAAAAAAAAAAAAAAAAAAAAAAAAGCCTAAGAAAAAGGACAGAAGGACATGAAGGAGTGTTTCATAGAATCCTAAGTTGCCAAAAACCTAGGAAAAATACTTATCTTTATTGTCAAGCAGGGAAATAGAAATTAAAATACCACAAGTGTTTTATCAGTTTAACTGGCAGAAGTAAACACCCGGCGGTGTGGCTGAGTCTATGACGTGGCTTAAACTCTCACACAAATGCTTTGAGCACAAGAAACGGGCCCAAGCACATCAGAGACCAATTTAGCGTCCACTGGCAAAGCCGAACAGTCCTGTAGCTTAGTAATTATGCTAGAAGGAATATAAGGAGGTGCCTATAACGTCATTGTTTACATTAGTGAAAAACCAGGTTTGCCTGGCTGGGTAAATATATCTCAATGTACTCCCAAGACAGAATATGTGTCAGTATTCACTGGCCTCAGCGAAGCAAGTTATGGATGAGTGTATTTAGCATGGTTCTTAGTCATGCAACAGAGAAAAAACCAACAATATCTTGTTAAGGGATATAGAGTTGAACCGGACAGAAAATGAGAAATTAAATAACACTAGAATTAGGAGAGTAGCTACCTGAGATGATTAATTGTCAACTTCACAGGACCTTGACAGGTTTGTGAGGATGCCTCCCAGGAGGATTAACTGAGGGGACCCTTCCCTAGAGTGATGGAGCCTTCCAGCTTGTTCCAGATATTAAAAATGTCTGAGGAAAAAGTAATTACTTCTCACTGATAACCGTGTCTATTGCTACTGCTTCCACTGGACTTCAACTTTCCCAGACTTCCAACTGAAGGCTGGAAACTCTCCAGACAACTCCTAGGCCTTCAGTCGGGACTGCTGGGGTGTCCAGCTTCATGGATTGAGGAGCTGCTGAGTTCTTAACCTCTCTCTATTGTTGGACCACCAGGCCTTTAGTGGGTAAGCCATTCTAGTAAATTCTCTTGTATAATTTGTACGTGTGTGAGAGTGTAAATACTTATACGTAAACACATGCATTCACTCATTCACACATACAGTTTTAGTTCTGTTTCTCTAGAGAGCCCTGCTTGATAACTCTATGGTGGAAGATGGAGAATTGAGGGAGTCATAGAGATGGCTAAGTAGGAGGTATCCATCCATCACTTATGGTGGGCCATTGGCTGAACTAGATAGTGGCCACAGATGTTTGCTTTATTATCACTTAAACTGCATGTTATACCATGTGGTTCTTAAGCTACTACATGTGTATAAATATATATGTTTGTATACACACATGCATCTATAACTATTCAAATGGAGGAGGAAGAGAAAGGGAGGAAGGACAGGCTGTGCCTTCAGTCCTGTCTGGGTGTCGTCAGTACTGTGAATGGCAGTCTGTGGGGAGTAATGGATGAGGTCTTCTCTGACTGCAGAACCCCTGCTCACACTGGGGTTCTGTGTCTCTGTCTTGATGATGTGTGATTCTCCTAACTGTGTGCTCAGGATTTGCTTCCGGGAGCAGGCAATTCTGGAGTGTCTTTCTGAAGTGTGGAAGTCAGCAAGTCCAAGGGCACAAAGGCTTACTTACATGCAGTATGAAACATTATGTGTTGAAGACCTATTTTTTAAAAATATGTAAAAGAAGAAGAACAGGTATACATAAAGTTGAATTTAAAAATAGTGTCTTAGTTTGGCATAAATAGAAAAAAGTGATGTTGGAAGGACATGCTCAGCTTGAACAGAAGCAGGATGACATTAGAGTCGTAGTATTTCCACAGAACTCTAGTGTGGCCTTCGGCTGGCTTCTTAACTTATGCAGGCTTGGGAGAGGCATGTTGTGCAAAAGGAACATTGGGCAAAGAACAGAGAGGAAAGGGCGGGGCTCATCGGGGAAGGCTGAGTGCTCTGGCTGGCATTGAGTAAACTGGTAGTGTGTGAGTGTGGATTGCAGGGCTTGGAGGATTTTCCCTTAAAGCCCATTGTGGCCTCTTCTGCAAAGGCACCTCTCTGCTTCAGCAGCAGGAAAGGAGCCGTGAAGGAGAAGAGAGTGCCTGTGATCCTTATGATTCATCTGTGAAAGCAGGTAGTGGGCTGGATCTGGCCCACAGGGCTGAGTGCACAAACGCTGTTTTCTGTGTGACAGGGTTTGTGCTAAGCGTTTTACACACGTCACTTCAGCTCTGGGCACTCCTGTCACCCTTCTGAAACTCAGATTGAAGACACCCAGGGACAGCTGATACAGGCGGCACTTGAGTCCCTGTGTCCATTGTTCTTTCTTACTCACTGTGCTGCCTGGCGACTGCAGGAGTCAGTTGAGGGGACTGGACCCTCACGGGAATCCTTGATGAGTCATCTTGGTCAGACAATGGAATGCCAGGGGACGTTCCTTCTGAGTGCTATTATTCCCTTGTGTCGAGGTGTAAGTTGTTGCTCTGCCTGTCACTCGGCCTCTTACAGGTAGGGAGGGCAATGAGGACAGGTTCCAAGCCTGTCTGAGGTTGGCCCTGTTGAAATGCCAGCACAGCAGCTGAGGGGCTGGGTCAGCCGTGAGAAACAGGACCCTCACTCCTTGCTAGTGAACTTGGGGAAGTTCAAGTAGTGAAAAAAAGGGAGATTGTCTTCTGGGGTCTGTAAAAGCGAGTGTAATCCCACACAAAAGGCAAAAAAACTGTCTGGTGTACCAGTTTGGCACAGAAGAGTGGTTACTGTATTTCTAGCCACATCTCTCCTTCCTTTGGTCCTCATTGGCTGATTTCTTCTGGAACTATAATCTTCCCAGTGTTTAGTATTACGCCTTTCCCAAATGCCTCTCTTACTGTTCAGGATGAAAAGCCTCCAGTGTATATCTTGGGGCTCAAGACCCCCCTTCCCTTTTTTCTGATACATGAGCTCAGTCATTTAGTGGTCATGAAGCAGACTGTAACTTTGCAAAGACAAGCTGGAAGTTTCTAGACAAACAGGCTCCAGCTGTTTGCTAGGAAGACAGGGACCTGGTGCCGCCCACCCACTTGTCTGCTATTGTTTGATTATCTACAGAGGTGCCTCACATTGACCATAATTTCTTTCTTACAGTAGTAGCTCCATGATGTGGACGCGGGCGTCTGTCCTGCTGTGAGAGGGCCCCTTCCCATGATAGGGCCAGCATACAGAACCTGCAGGAAAAGCTGAAGTTATTTCAGATGATCCACACGGGCTAGTGATAGCGTAGAAAACTTTGGCTGGTTCCCTCCCCAGTGCTTGGCTGAAGTCAGTCAGGAAAGGCAATGTCCACATTGTGACTGCTGCTACCATTACCAGCCTGTCACATGACACCCTCTTGCTTCTGAGAGCAGTTTGGCAAGCCCAGGGTTTCCATTTTCAAAGTATTTTCAAACCAGGGTATATCATGTCACTTCCACAAGAGGGAATGAAAGTATGTACCATATTCCTAATTATTTACTTATCATGACAGTATCTTGCTATGTAGTCCAGGTTGGCCTCTAACTCAGCCTGCCAAGTGTTAGGATTATAAGCATGTGCCACATGTCCAGGTCCATTCTTTAACAGAGTTTCAGAACTAGCATGGTTGTCCCTGCCTCTTGGAGCTACAGGATGTACAGCAGTGATGACGTGGCTCTGAGGATTTTTACAATAAAGAGCAGTAGCTACAGCTTTGGAGTCAGCAGTTAGTCAGCCATGTAAAGTGCTTCAAGTAGTACCTAGTATATTCCATAGCATTCTAATTCACTGGATCTCATTTTGGGAAATGGTATTGTGGATAAATAGGGCCATGGGGGTGTTTTAGAAAAAGTGGGTTCACTGGATGATCTATGATTCAAAAAATGGCTTCAGCAGTGGGTTAAAAGTTGAGTTAGGCTCAAGGTAGATAAAGGACTCTAACTAAAAGACAGGTAAAATAGTTCAGAAAAAAAATGAAATATCAAGATAATTGACAATGCCAATGAAGATGGAGAACTATTTCTTCCAAGCACATTTCTTGCGATGGGCTTGAAAATGGATGGAGAGGTGAGGGAGTGACTAGAGTTGCCAAAGAGGATAATAACTTAGGCTGGGGAGCCCAGGGGAAAGCTTCCACATGGCTGCCTTTGGGAAGCGCGCAGGCTGGTGTTGGTCCCTGGCTTCCCTGTGCCCACACAGTTGAGGTGCAGAAAGAAGGCAGGCAGGAGAGCCTCAAAGCACCAGGCTCTGGGATGGGAACTGCTATGTATGGGTTTGTGTCCCGCAGATGTCACCACTCCGTCTGTGCTTTTCCGTTCCATTCCACGCACAGCTCAGAGTGTGAGACCTCGCAGGGCACACTGCCTGGGAACGTAAACAAGTCCCTCTCCTGTAGAAATGCTTAATTACGGCAATCTATTATGACATAATTGGCCAGCCTGGTCTGTCAGAAAGGCTGGCAGACAAGAGCGATTGTTTCAGAGTGGGAGTTTCCAGGCTATTTGTCAGAGTTTTGGGAAGTCACAGTGGCAAAGTTCTGTCAGTTTCAGTAATTAAAAATCTCCCCTGGTTGTGGCTCAGTTCTAAAGATGCTGGGGGACCGGCACAAATGCTAGCCTGTTTATCCTGTCATCTGAGTAAAACGTGACATGAACGTCACGGCATCATCCTGATGTTTCCCATCCCAAATAAATAAAAGTTATGAAGAAATGCAGAGTGCGGTATAAAACACTAATCATGAAAGCTCTGCTGTTCTGAGAATGTCTTGAGAGTCGTGGCTTATTTAGGCC
This sequence comes from Phodopus roborovskii, assembly GCF_943737965.1. Classification (NCBI taxonomy): domain Eukaryota; kingdom Metazoa; phylum Chordata; class Mammalia; order Rodentia; family Cricetidae; genus Phodopus; species Phodopus roborovskii. The sequence continues at coordinate 51,899 of NW_026125533.1, read as the reverse complement.
TGTGAAAATATCATGGTTAAGGCATCTTGCAGAAGGAAGTGTTTACTTGGGATAATGGGTGCGGGGCCTAAGACCCACTCATGGTGGGGAAGGTGGGCAGGCTGACAGCACAGCCGGAAGCTGAGAGCTGGCATCCTCGACAGAGACCAACAGGATGGGAGAGGCTTTCGGCTTTCAAAGCCTGTCCTGAGTGACATACTTCATCCAACACATCCTAAATCTCCCCAAACAGTGCCACCGGCCGGGGTCCAAGTGTTCAACTATATGAGCCTATGCGGGACATCATCATCCAAGCGTCCACAGCATTAATCTTTAATTTAGAACTTTGCTTCTGTCGTGCTTTCCTGTGGGAGCCCACAAGCACGCAGAAACCTTTACTAAGTTGCTTGTTTGCCCACCCGTATTTTGGATTTAAGGTTGATTTAGGATCAATATTAGAACAAGCGACGGAGTCAGGTGTGCTGGTAAACACCCTGAATCCCCGTACTGCGGAGGCAGACACAGACAGATCTTTGAGTTCAAAATTAACCTCATCTGCATAGCGAGGACCTGCTTCACACACACGAAAAGCTGTATGAAGAATGCTTTTGTACTTTCTCAGGAAGCCTCTGAAAATACTTACTTTGCTTTGTTTTTATAGAAAGATTTATACAACTGTTTCTTTTTTATGTGGAGTGTCTGCTGGGGATTGAACCAGCCACCCCCACACACTGTGCCATATCTCCCCACACCTCTAATGATTCTTTTAAGAATTTAGCACAAGAAAAGCCGGAAACTCTCTTCTTTTCTGAGTTGTAACCATGGATTAATTTTCGGTTGTTCAGAAGTGACAGCAGCTTTAGTCATCAAAGGGGTTGTTCCATTTCTTAAAAATACTGGTGTCTTTAGTGAGTGATCCAAAAGAGAGAGCCCTGCCTGGTACTAGGTGCCTAAATAAGGCTGGGAAATGCTGGGTACCATATTTTCCTGGTGCCTAGATATGGTTGGGAAATGCTGGGTACCATATTTTCCTGGTGCCTATTTATGGTTGGGAAATGCTGGGTACCATATTTTCCTGGTGCCTAGATATGATTGGGAAATGCTGAGTACCATATTTTCCTGGTGCCTAGATATGGTTAGGAAGTGCTGGGTACCATATTTTCCTGGGGATTTACAATACCTATAGTACATAAGGGTTCAGTTTACCTGCAGAAAAGAAACCAATAATCCCTCCTATTTGAGGATAGAATCCCAGTATTCATGGCACCTAATAGACCCTCAAGAATGAATGTATGGTATTATACTTTGAATTATAATAAAATGTGTAGTGACCTGTAGTGAACTATTTAACACATAGTATCCGAGTGAATGCACGAGAGATTCCACAACTATTACAAAATTGTTACGCTAGTTACTAATTGTAGATTAAAAAAAACCATGATAACTATTTTATACACAATTCAGAATTACATAGTTTAGTAGTAAAATTGTTTGTTACAGGATTGATGGCTGTAAAATCCCATTTTCTTACATGCTGGAAAAACAGAAGAAGAAATGGTAAAATAATAATAATAATAATAATAATAATAATAATAATATAGAAACCCCTGCTAGTAACAAGAGCAAACAAAACTAAGCAAAGACCAATCAAACGAATCCTACCCCAGCCCATCCCCAGAACCAAGTACTTGAAAACAGATCTTGAGAAACATGTGGGGTTCTAGTGAAGAAATAATAATGCTAGCAGAAACATTTATAAAATTAGTTTTTAAAAATTAAGTTGAATCTCTGCCATTTATCTTAGACTGAAATGTGTTTTTTATCTTGACTAAAGAAATAAACAGAGGTGATAAGGAAACCATTAAAGTGTCTAAAGGAAACCATTAAAGAGTGTCTGAAGAAAGAACATGTAAATGATATCAGAACTTAGATCTGGATTGGGGGGGCTGTGCTCGGCACACATGGCTTTTTCATTACGAGAAAGACTGGTAGATTTGATTATATCGAAATGAAGAAATGTTGCACATAGGCAGAATCATTATAGGGACTGGAGATATTGCTCAGTGGTTAGGAACATGCACTGTCTTGTAAAGGACCTGAGTTCTGTTCTGGCACCAAATGGCTAACAGCTGCCTGTAACTTTAGCTCCTACCTCTGACCTCCTGGACACCAGCATTCATGTGCACCACCCTCCTCTCCATATAATTAAAAAACCTCAGAATTGGGGCTGGAGAGATGGCCTCTTAACCTCAGAGGTTAAGAGCCCTGGCTGCTCTTCCAGAGGTCTTGAGTTCAATTCCCAGCAAACACATGGTGGCTCACAACCATCTGTGATGAGATCTGGTGCCCTCTTCTGGTATTTGGCCTTCATGCCAGAACATTGTATGCATAATAAATACACTTTTAAAACAAAAAACCCCAGAAACACCATCTCTCTCTCTCTCTCTCTCTCTCTCTCTCTCTCTCTCTCTCACACACACACACACACACACACACACACACACTTGTAAATGTATGTGATAGGGATGTATGTTGGTGGTAGAACACTCATAAGGTTCTGTGTTTGACGTCCAACACTACTAAAACCTAAATTCTTTAAAGCATTGAGGTGTAGTTGATCTACAAAGTTAGTATTTTTTAAAATGTGTACTTGCTGATGAACGTTAGGTTCATCACGCCCCCTCTCCTCTATGGCAGTGGTGCTGAGAAACATCTGGGCTCAGCTTGGGCTGGCCTCTGACTCAGTAGACAGAATTACTAGCAAACTAAACCTAGATTCAGCATGCCTCAGAAACATGTGAAGCAAGTTTCTGTTTGTTGAGGAATGCCATTATTTCCCTTGTCCACCCCTACAACCCATTGTCTCCAGCAAGGACTTCTAGACTCAGATTAACTTAAAGAAGCCTGTAATAGCATAATGGATCCTGGGCTGTTCTGGCTCACATGCTCCCCCAACCTATACCCCAACTGCCATCTGTCTCCTTAAAACTGGCAAGGCTTTTCTTCTTCTTGCTGACTTCTCTGCCCCTTGGGAGACAGCCTGGTAGTTTGAATCCCCAGTAAACCTTTCTTTCTACCCACAGAGTAACCCAGCTTGTTGGTTTCATGGTCCCTTGCTTATAGCAAGCTGAGAACACCATGAGTGATATTAAAAGTAAATGAAAAATATTTTTGATGCAAATGATACATGATTAAGTCCTTATTATATAGTAAATTCATATAAATCAATAATAAAATTGTTAACCTCACTGGATGAGACTAAGATCACTACCACAATTTTGAGCCAAATTTCAATCAAGCTTTAGTTAAATATTGGCTAGGATGTTGGACTCTGGCCAGGTCCATTGTTGGGTTCCCAGAAAATGGCAACAAGTCACATTTTGCAGAGGGTTTAAAGGGCAACCCCATCTGTTTCTGGAATAGGATTCTAGCTTCTCTGGGGATATGAACTGTAGGCTGGGTATCTTTTGCTTTATGTCTGGTATTCACTTACGAGTGAGTACATACTATATTTGTCTTTCTGGGTCTGGGTTACCTCACTCAGGATTTTTTTCTAGTTATGTCCATTTGCCTGCAAATATCTGGATGTCATTGTTTCTTACTGCTGAGTAGTACGCCACTGTGTAAATGTATCACATTTTCTTTATCCATTCTTTTATTGAGGGGCATCTAGGTCATTTCCAAGTTCTGCCTATTAAAAATAACGTTGCTATGAACCTATTTGGATGGAAGCAGATGCAGAATACCAAAACTAACCATTAGGCTGAGCTCCTGGAGTAAGGAAAGAGTGATAATATGAACAAAGGAGTGAAGATCATGATGGGGGTCCCCACAGAACCAGCTGACCTGAGCTAGTGGGAGCTCACTGACTCAGGTCTGACAAATGGGAACCTGCATAAGACAGAACTGGACACCCTGAATGTAGGTGACAATGGTGTGACTGGGACAATATATGAGGCCACTGGCAGTGGGACCAAGATCTAACTCTAATGCACAAACTGATTTAGTGGAGCCCATTCTATACGGAGAGATACCTTTCTCAGCCTAGGCATCGGGGATTGGGTTTTGGTCCTTCCTCAAGGAGATGGTGGGATAGAATGAGTTGACTTCCTAGGAGAAGCCTTACCCTCTCCAAGGAGCAGATGGGAAGTGGAGTGGGGGAGGAAGCAGGAGGAAAGGAGGGAAGGGAAACTGGGATTGAAATGTAAATAATAAATTAATAAATCAATAAATCTTTAAAAAAAAAAAAAAAAAAAAAAGCAACCCCATAAGGCCACTGTGTTTCCCATCAGGTCCAATCAGGGACAAGCACACATCCTGATGTACTTCCTGCGTTCATGTGATCCAGCATGTCTGGTGCAAATGGGTCAAACAGTCTTGTTTAGGGGAGTGAAAACATGTGGCTTCTTATCTCCCATAAACAGTAACCTCCAGTATTTCAGGAATTATCTGTCCTTGGGCAAGGGGCTTACAGGTTAGAGACATTTTTGTTCCATGTATCTCCTAGGTACAATAATTAAAACTTAAAACGTAACTCTGGATCTCACAAAAATTCCAATAGGATATCATTAAACACTTGAAATAAGCTACAGCTGGACAGAAATAAAGTAGCCGGCCTCGATAGTAATGAAACATAATGATGGGTAAAATAACTAGATGTTAGCAATTAAAAAAAAAGACAACCCCACCCCACCTCTGCCAAGGACTGATGATTTCAGGAGGGCAAGACCTATGGCCTAGATGTAGCAGATGACCTACTGTCTGTTAGGATGTAGGCAACAGATTCCCAAATCCTAAAAATGTTTAATCATTGGCCCATGGCATAGTAATGCTTAGACAAAAGTGAATTCTAGAATTACTGATGCTAACAAAAAGAAAAATAACAATAGACTATGAACTTATGCTTAAGAAGAAGTTTGCAGACATTGAAGCTAATATTTTTAAAGTATATTGAAGCACCTAAAAATAATAATATCATATATTTGTTAAGGGAACAAAGTATATTTAGGTATACCGTATGATCTTAAAAAAATTAAGCTGTATTAATTTAGTCTAGTGAGGGGAGGCATATATGTGTCACAGTGTGCATATAGGATTTAGAGTGTAATTTTCAGGAATTGGGTCCCTCTTTCCATGATGTGGGTCCCCAGGTTGGGAACTTAGGTAGTCAGGCTTGGCTGCAAGCACCTTTACTCTCTGAGCCATGTTGTTGACCACTTTAAAAATTTTAAAGTCAGATTTATTTATTTTCCTACATCATATGATCTAAAATTTGCAATATACATACACATATGAAGTGTATACCCGTGTGAAGGGCAGGTAGGAAGCAGTAGTGGTCTCTGCGTCATAGCACGGTGGATGATGGCTGCATAATTTTATTGCTGAACTTATTTCCTTTCCATTTTTTCCCCCAGCTGGCATTCATTGCTTTTATAGCCATAAATATACATATTCTATATGGTTTAAATGCCATTACAGTGCTACATTGTTTCTCTTATTTCAGAGACATGTTTTCTATAAAGCTTCTGGGCTGAGCTCAGGAGTTACTGTTCCTTTTTTTTGTCACGTTTTCCAGACTGGACCATTCCCCAGCACTGAGAAGGTCTGATATGGAGCACTGAGAGGCTCCATATCAGAAACAGTATCTATGACCTCCCCTGGTTCCTTTAAACCAGTGTTTCTCAATCTGTGGGTCGCTACCCCACAGGGGTGGGGGATGAGCCACCCTTTCACAGGGATCTCGGAAATCTCATTTATATAATGATTCATAACAGTAACAAAATTACAGTTATGAAGTAGCAACGAAATAATTTTATTGTTGGGTTCCTGCAATAAGAGGAACTGTACTAAAGCACTGGGTAGGTTGAGAATCACTGCTTTTAAACCCTTCCCTGGCAGATTTCATTCAGAGTTGGGACTCAGTCATAACTCATACTGTCCATACTCGGCTGTCCAGGGAGTAACTCTCCAGCTTGACTTGCTATGATGACTTGGCATTTCTGAGGAGGAAGGTCATGGTCTCTTTGACTGAAGGACAGATGTGAATATGCACCCCCCCACCTTCCACCCCATCCTGCGCACCTCCTCTCTGTATGTGGTCACAAGTCTGAATGCAAAGTAGCAGCATTGCCATTGCGGTCTTTTAGGGAATGCTGCCTCGGTTTGTCAATTGGGCCCTGTGCTCTTTTTGCTGGATTTACGTAAGACACTCCCGGTGTCAATTTAGTTAAGAAGGTTGAGGATCTCGGGTTGCTAACGTACACTGGTGGGAATGGGTGTCGGTATATAAAAGAAAAATGTCTTTGTATGCCACTGTGTGCCAGGCAGGCCCTTCCCAAGTGGCACTTCTAACCTCCCGATGATATTGTTTGCGTACAGAGCAGGAACTGAACTCAGGCCCAGATTGTAGAGCGGGGCATCTTCTGCTACTCCTGGCTGACTTTGATATATTCAAATCACTTACTGTTACTGTCTGTTTAATTTGCAATTTTCAAAAATTACTCTTATGTCATATCCTCTATGAACAATAAGGAATCAATGATTCAAAAGAAGAGATATGAGGCATACAAATATTTAAACATATGTGTGTATAAATGTAATGTGATAACCCACAATAACAACACACACGTGGATAGATATACAACCAGATATGAAAGAACTAGAAACATGTCTCTGTCAATGGATGGTTCTCAAAATCAGCCTGAAAAGTTAATTTCAGTGGGAAAAATCAAGCAAAAACAAAAATAGTAAACTCATCTATTATTTTATTAGCTTGCTTGTAGCCGGGGTATTTTCCTCCATACGTTTTCAAATTGCAATGAAGGCATTAAATTATTTGCATAATTTTTTAACAGTACATAACAACCATGATGACAAACCCAAGTTTGATTTTCATATTCCGAAGGATAAAATACTGCATTGCTATAAACGCATTTTGTCCTGAGGGGTAGAGAAGAAGCTGTGATTAACACAGAGAGAGTGCTAATCATGACAGCGGGCACAGGCATGGGGATGTGGCTTGTGTGTCAGCCACAGCAGTGTTACTACACAGCACCCACTCAGACAACCACAGCAGAGCAAGGGCCAACCACATCCTCTATCCAGTGACACTGGAGGGTATCACATGGCTTATGTGGGATAAAGTATAAACGATCACACCAGAACTTTTATACTTCTATGCTCTTGTACCAAAGTAAGAGCCACTTTTTGAGCAAGACACATAACATAGAACACTTGATGGCGGTTTGTTCTGCATGTCGTTGAAGACTGCCCCTCCCTCCCTCCCTCTTCCCTCTGAGATGGAAGGATGTAGCCTGTCTCTATCTCACTCTGAAGGTGAGGATGACCTTGGTCTCCTAAACTTTCTTCCTCTGCTGAGCACTGGGATTACAGATGGGTGTCATGCCAAGCACAGTCTGTCTGTCTTGGCTCTACTGGCAGCTCTGGGATGGATTTGAGAACCATGTTCAGCATATTTATTGCAGGGCCTACACCTATTCCCTCAAGGGGTGAAGCATCATTTCTTGCAACTTTGGGTGAGGTATCAACAAGAGGTGGACAAGTAGGAGAGCCACATGTGACCCAGATGCGGAGATCAAGTGTAGACTGAGTTTCTGTTCTGCCTGATCCCGCAGCTGTTTAGACCCAAATAAATACACAGAGACCTTGGCTCAGGCTTCTCATTGGCTAACTCTCTCTTAGTTATTAACACATTTCTATTAAACTCTGTATCACCACGAGGCTACGGCTTACCCATCTTGCTCTAGCATGTTGTTTTTTCATTGGCTACACGGAGTCTCTCCCTGGTGGCTTCTCTCTGTCTCCTCTTCCCAGCATTCTCCTCGTCTCATACCCTGCCTAGCTTCCTGCCTGACTACTGGACAGTCAGTGTTTTATTCATCAACCAATACGAGAAACATATATACAGAAGGGCAACCCCCATCATTCAAGTGACCCTAAGATTTGTTTGTTGTTTTTTGGGGTGTGTGACGTTATGGAGTGGTCTAGTTGCCGGTCTAAATGATGAGTAAGGGTGAAGAAATACTGTCTAGGGCTGACAGAATGTAGGAGCTGGTAACAAGATGGCTAGAAACCTATTCCTTGCTTTCGAAATCTTCACATCAGCTTAGGGTCGGTACAGGCAGATAGGTATTAGGCTTTGGTGAAGAATGTCCACAGCCTTTGGGCCCTTTTCCTATCTGCTCATCTAAAGTAGCCTTGACTGGTGGCTCTCTATTACTGCTCCCAACCGCATATTATACTGTAAGGATTCCATTAAAGGCTAGGCTCACACCCGTATCCCAATCACTATATATATATATATATATATATATATATATATATATATTCTCTTTCATAATAAATAAGGACGTATTATTAATTTCCATAATCCTTTTTAAAAGTGTCTGAGTTTAGGCTCATTTTGATCACTGCTAATGTGGCCAGAGAACCTAAAAGCCTTACTTGATGCTCGGCAGCTAAGTGCTGTTCTGAGCATCCCTTCTGTGTGTCTGTAATTATGACATGCTAGTGTGGACACAGTGCCCAGAAAGCAGTGTATTTAACTTTGAGTGTTGAGCTTGGTGCTTCTGAATTCAGCTTAACTTCAAGGTTGGCTCCTTCTAGGATGATTATTTTGCACAATTAGCAACAAGCTTCCTTTTTACTTCCCTTGTATCAGGGGGAATTTCAGGTTCTTCCAACAATGCATCTGTTACACAGTTTTGCACTTTCTGGTCCTGGCAGAAGGCAAGAGGGATGATTGTATGATTGGATGGTCATTTCTTGGTTCTTCTTTTTTTTTTTTTTTTTTTTTTTTTTTTTTTTACTCCCTGGTGGTTCCTACAGCCTGTCCTACCTCCCTCCTGTGTCTGAAAACGTCTGTTGCTGACCCCACCCCTTATTCTCAGGCCAGCCTTGGTTATCTTTTTGGTCTTGGTTTAAAGTTCATCCTCAGTTCCTCTTTGAATTTTCCTGGAGGTCTCTTTGGTTTTACTATAGGACACTTCACTATGACTGTTGGTTTCTCAGTGTATGTTTTTTCCCTCTTGTCTGAAAACTCTGTAGGATCAGGGCCCGAGACTGCTGCTATTTATTTCCTGGTATATGAGGAAGACAAGGAATAATTCTTGAAGTAATCATCAATCATATGCAGTGATTAAAAATATGTCATCCTAGCCCTTTGGACAATTCAATTTATTTATTTAATTATTTGCGCGCGCGCGCGCGTGTGTGTGTGTGTGTGTGTGTGTGTGTGTGTGGCTACATGTTTGTTGTGATGCACATGTGGAAATCAGAGGACAACTTTGGTGTCAGTCCTCATCTGCTACCTCATTTGAGACACTGTTACACTGTGTACACCAGGTTAGATGGCCCGTGAGCTTCTGGAAATACTCTGGTCTCTGCCTTCTGTCTCATAGGAGGAACACTGGGATTACAGGTGCTTGCTACTGCATTGATGTTCTGTGGGTTCTGGAGCTCACCAGTCATGACCATTCACACACACAGTGCATAGCCAATTCACAATCTTTATTCAAGTCAGCTGGGGCCACACTCAAGTGTTGCTGGGGGGAACCTAGGCATGGCCCTGAATGTCCAGTACATGAAGTTTTTAAAGGCAGAAACCATGAAGTTCTTAAATGGAGAAACCAGGTCCTGGCATCTCCCTTGGGCAGCCACAGTAGGCTTTGCAAAAGCAATCAGTTAGAGGCAAACAGATTTAACAGAAGCTAAGATAAGTGGATAGCTGGGGGGGGGGGGGGGGAGGTCTGCACAAACAGGCGGTTTTAACAAAAGCTAAAATAAATTAGGACATCCTGACCTTTGGCTCCTGGAACAGAGTTGGGCTGTTTTCCATGGGATTCTCTGTCAAGAAGACCAGATTATAGTTAAAACCGGAACAGCCTCAGCAAGAACACAAGATGGAGGGAATCCTGTCACATGGTGATTCAAACTTAGGTCCTCATGCTTGCTGGGCAAGTGCTTTACCCACTGAGGGACTTCTGCAGCTCCCAGGAAAATACTCTTACACTATCTTTAAAGGGACGGGTGGGTTGCGTTTCAGGAAGGTACTGTTACATCTTGCGGTTGTTGGAGACCAAGGTTGAGAAGACTTTGGTGGCCATCCTGAGAAGAGGAACTTACCCCTGATGTGAATAGGAGTCAAGTTAATGGAGGAAGGGAAGGCCGGGGTACACAAGCCTGGCCTTAAGTCCGTAATGCGGTAGACCAGAAGACAGCATTTTTCTTGTTGTTGTTCAGGAGCAAGCGATGAATATTTCAGGCATTGTGGGTACATTCTCAAAACTCTGCTGTGAGAAAGAAAACAAATTAGAGGATGGGTGAAAAAAGCAGTAGGCTGGAGTAGCAAGAGCAGGCTTTAGGGGAGGGGCTCGGGAGGGCAACAGAACACACTAGACGAAAGGGGGAAAGGGAAATTACCAGGACAGAAAGAAGGGGTAAGCAGACAGAGTGAGGAGTGGAGCAGGCGAGAGATGCCTTCTAGACTGAACATGCACAGACAAATGTCAGTTTTCTCAATAGTGCATTTGCATAGTATTTACCTTGTATTCGGTATTATAGTAATAATCAAAAGGAAAATGGGCAAAGAACGCATAAAGATGTTTCATTGCAATAGACACAGGTGACAAGTAAATGCCGGGTGAAGGCGTTTGGTATCACCAACCAATAGCATGACATCAACTAGGAAAAGAGTTTACTACATACTCACCATAATGGCCCAAAAAGTAACAACAGACACCCCAACCAACCAGACAGACAAACAGGGTGGAAAGGACATCGAAAAAGGGACTCTCACACATTCCTGGTAGGAACATAAATGTCACAGCTACTCTGAAAAACACAGTCATCTCCCTATAAAACTACATGTGTTTACCATATGGCCACAAGTAATTGCACTCTTTGTACAAATGAAACTATTTACACACATACACCCCACACCTTTATGTGAAGTTTTAAAGCAGACTTTAACTATACTTGTCCAAAACTGGAAACAATACATCTATCTCTTATTGTGCATATAGCTAAACAGATCAAGATACACACATAGCATGGAATACTACTTAGCAATAAAAAAAAACCAAACAAACAAACAACAACAACAACAACAAAAACCGAGTAAGCTAGTGATAGATACAACAATTTGGATGGATCTCAAAGGAATCATTCTCAATTAAACCCAGCATATGTGCAGTGAAGGGCAGATGGCATCTATTAGATCTCACAACTGCATGTGAACAACTAGTCATTTCCAAAGGTTTAAAAAAGTTCCACATCAACCCAAGATTAAAAACAGAAACGAAAGTCAAACTCAGCCTTCCTGGCTTCAGAGCAAATTTCTTTGTTTTGATAAAGGTTACTAGCCAAAGTTAAATAAAACCAAGACAAATCAAAGTCAGATACTGTGTTAAATGTAAAATCAGATTACAGAGAAAGATGCTTGCAAGAGTGTGAGGTCCAAGCTCCCATGACAGGAAAGAGAGTCATGACAGGCTGGAAGGTTGAAGAGATTGTGAAGAGCTGTGGGGGATGTCCTTTGTATGTTGTGAATATGTTTCTCTTATTGGTAGATGAATAAAGCTGTTTTGGCCAATGGGGAGGCAGGATTTAGCCAGATGGGTAATCCAAACAGGGATACAGAAAGGTAGTAGGCAGAGTCAGGGAGGTGCTATGCAGCTGCCAAGGAAGCAAGAGACCCAGGTATCACCGGTAGGCCAAGACCACATGGAGATACACATATTAATAGAAATGATTAAGAGAGAGCTAGTCAATAAGAAGCTTGAGCCACTGGCCAAACTGTTTATAATTAATTGAAGCTTCTGTGTGTTTATTTGGGACTAAATGGCTTCAGGACTGGCTGGGAAAGAACATTCCATCTACAGGCAGATAAGACATACCTTATTCCCCAACACACAGGCTGCTAGGCAGGCATCTGCTGACACAGATAAACACATAGAGAGACACAGATGCACACAGACAGACAGGCACACACAGAGACATAGACACAGACACAGAGACACACATACAGACTCACATAGACACACACACACACACACACACACTCAAGTGCACAGGCTGCTTGGGGGTAGACAGGCAGACCTAAGGGATCACACAGGCAGGCTGTAAAAGGCAGAGTTGGAGGCCTCTGACTTCAAGGGTTTGTTTATGCAAAGAGTATTGTAAATACTGGGTTAGCAAATGAAGGTAGCCCAGACTCGCCTCTATTTTAGAAGGAAAGTTTGGAGACTCTGTGGTGCTTTCAATAAGAAATTTTCTCCACAGGCCCATTCAGTTGAACACTTGGTCTCCTGTGGGTGTCCATAAAGATGGCTGCACTCCATTTTGGCACAAGGGCAGAGAGTTCAGAGCTGTCCTCAGCAAGTCATAAGACCTAAAGGTCAAAGATGTGGCTAAATAACAACAGACCTGAATCTGAGGTGTGGCTATTCCTGACTATCAAGGCTAGGGAAAGAGAAGTTGGAGCTAATGTGTGGTTACTGAACCCTTGGAATAAGTGTGGAAGAAAAGTCTGCTCCATATACATGATACTGTGTTCCCCTTCTAGGATAAGGCATATAAGAGTGGTGAAAAATAAACTCCTGGCATTTCAGTATTGACTGATCTGCCCTCTTGACCTTTATTCTGTCTCTCTGTCTTTTCTGTATTGTCTACAGCTAGCCTTTCCCTCAACCACACTCCCCCTGCAGGTACGGACTTGGGGCCCTGCTCAGCTGGCTCCAAGATAGCAGCCCCACAAAGACTGCCCCCGACAGTCCTCAGTTGGTGGTGCTGCCTGGGGAGGTGTATTAGTTACTGTGCTATTGCTGTGACGAGACACCATGACCCAGGCAACCTGTAAAGAAAGCATTTAAGTGGGGGCATGCTTAAAGTTTTAGAAGGTTGGGTCATGAACATCATGGCAGGGAACATGACAGACAGGCAGGCATGAAACATTAGCTGAGATCTTACATCTGGTCTGGTAGTTAGGGGGTGGGGAGGGAGAAGGAGGCAAAATGTGAGATTTTGAAACTTCAAATCCCACCTCTTGCCCCCAGCAACACACCTCCCCCAACAACATAACACCTCCTAATCCTTCCCAAGCAGTTCCACCAACTGGAGACCACGCATTCCAACACATGTGCCCAAGGAGGGGCCATTTGTTCTCACCCAGTCCAGCCCAGGAGGCTACGGAAGCTTTAGTACGTCCACCTTTCTGGAGGATCAGACTTTGACGGTGCAATGCTTCATGTCACTCTTGCTCACTTTCTCTGCTTCCTGTGTGAGATGCGGATGTAATCAACCAGCTCTCTGTTCCTGCTGACATGCCCTGTGTTCCCTGCCACTGTAGACTGTAGCCCCGTGGAATCTTAGCCAAAACAGCTAAACACCAATCTGAATGCCAACGGGCTGAGTGACCAACCCAAGCCATACAGTTATGAATATTTACCAGGCTGTGGTTTGATACCAACTCTGTAGAAGACATCTTAAACTTATTTTTAATATATATATAATATATATGTATATTATACATAAACTTATATTTAATATATATATTATATATATAATGCTCAGCATGGTTATTGAATACATACTTACATTTTTATTTGTTTTCAGCTTTACTGATGTGTAATTGACAAATTGGATATATTTAAATGTACACTATGATAACTCAATCTACATAAACCCCATGAAAGAATACTATTGGGTTAACACTGTTTACTGTCTCACAGTTATCACACACACACACACATACACACACACTTTTAATTACCAAAGAAAATCTTATGTGTATACACAGTTTTGCCTGCATGCATGTCTGTGAACCACACCTGTGCCTGGTGGAGGCCAGAAGAAGGTGCTGGACACTCTGGGACTGGAATCACAGATGGTTATGAACTATCATGCCTATGCTGGGAGTCGAACCCATTTCCTCTGGAAGGACCACTAGTGTTCTTAACTGCTGAGCCACCCCCTGCCCACTGCCTCACTATAATAACACGGATAACAAGGACAAAGACCCTGAGGTTAGAGGTGTGTGCAGCTGGACAAAGGCAGAGGCGGGATCCAAGTCCAGGTATCCTCCATGCAGGCACTGTCCCGCAGCTGATCAAAGCTGGCCGGCAGCCATCCAGGGGCAGAGGTTTGAGTTAAGGACGGGCTCTGGAGTGTCTAAACCATAAGAGAAATGTCAGTGCAAGCTGGGAATGTTGTGCAGTACACTTTCTCCTTGGAGAGGCTTAGCCCAAAGTGTGAAGAAAACATTTGTTTCCCCTCTATGAATCCCCTTGGGTCCTACTTTTTGTTGATCTCTAGGAGATGGGGGTAGGAAATGAGTGACAGTTTTTATCTGATCGTTTGCCTCCTCAGGAGTTGTGTCTTGATTAATATAGAACTAGTATTTGATTTTGAACACATTAAAAAAATGTTCTTGGGGGTTGTAATCTTTCTTTGGTCTCTATTTGTTCCTCAAACTGTAGGAATCTGCCATCTAGTGGCTAAATGCTGAAATTGTTTTGTTCTGGCCAGTCTATGCTGGGAGAAAATTTACAGTTTCTTTTTATTTACAAACAGAAATCTGTCAGCATGGTAAAAATAAAGGAAATCTTTCCTACTAAAATAAAGCCTTGGACAGGAAGCCTATACTCATTCAGACATGGGTTGTTGGAGAATTTCCAATGATAAGGAACAAATTTCTAGGTGTTATTTGCCTCTAATAGTTCGACTGAATGGAATGGCAATGCAATTAGTGTCTAGTAGATTCCAACCATGAGCAGGCTCTATAATAGAACTCTTCGTCTTAAGTGCCTGAGGCCATATGGTGGTGAAATGGGGTCTCACCACTTTCCACACACTATGTCCACACCCTTATGTCAATTGTCGTTCCTTTGGGGCAGAATCATTTTCATTTTACACGTCTGAGTGTTTTTCCTGCATGTATATCTGCATACTATGTGTGTGTGGTGCCTGGAGAGGTCAGAAGAGGGAACTGGATCCCTTGGAACTGGAGTTAAGGTTGGTTGTGAGCCGCCATGTGGGTGCTGGGAATTGATCCAGAGTCCTCTATGAGAACATGTGCTCTTGAGCATTGCACCTCTTTTCAGACCCTGCCCCCCCCCAATACTTATTCTGTAAGAGTGGTGGCCACACTTTCCAGACTGGCAGTTTGAGATTTGCATTCCTACTTCATTGCCCACATTCCTGTTTTTCCCTGTTTTCTGTTCCTTGGTCATTTATATATACACCATTTCCCTAAATTTACATGAATATATTAAATGCTTCCAACTTGAGGGAAGAAAGCAAAGGTCCTTTTGACTGCTCGTTCCCCCATAGTTAAGAGCATCTTTAAAAACAAAACAAAAAACAATGACCCGATGACTATGCTTCTTTGCATTTTAAAATGGCGATTTTAACCCGCCCCCTCCCCCCACACAAGAGAACCTGCCTGTGTAACACTGCATTGCTGTACATTTTCACCCAGAAAAGCAGATCGGGTGGCCCAGCACCCCACTCTTGCCCTGCATAGAGGGTAAACTTCATCTCAAGGATCAAAGGAAGGCTCTACCACAGGAAAGTGTGGTGAAGGATAGGTTGGGAGCATGGGGTGGTGGCATTTCCCATGTAGTGCCTCCCCGTGGGCGGGAGGGAAGCTCGGAAAGGGTTATGTCGTCACTGGCACTTGCTCAAAGCTCACACAGCGCACTCCAACAGATCGGTGGGCCTGCAACACTCGAGTTGTAGTAAAAGGGAGGCAAAATGTATTCAACAGGAGGCAAAGGCTCCAAGGGACAGGGACTTCAAAAAGCGTCTCCTACTCTTCTTAGGCCCCTTCTACCCCCCCCCCCCCAACCATTGGAAGGAACCAAAGCACCAAGTGTTGGTCCGGATGTGGCTCCACCTGGATTTGAATTGGCTTGGAGGTGACTTGGGTTTTCTGATCTGAAGCAATACTTTCAGACACGTGGGGATGGCTTTAGTGACGTGTGGAGTTGCCTGTTGGGAGTGAATGACGTTTGGGGAAAGCTGGGCCACTGCTTGTGTTTAGGGCTGGAAATGCTTCTGATAGCAGAGTTCCAGGTAAATGGGATACAACACTATGGTCTGTAGAATCCCACATGAAATCAAGGGGCCCGTCGATGGGAAATTTCCAGAAGGCTTCGCTGGTGGAAGCAGTTTCCCTTTCCTCCACATTTTCATAACCTTTGCAGCCACGCTGTCTCGTTTATTCAAAGTTGCTCTGCTTTCTAGCCTGCTCATTTGAATCTGAGAAACACTTTGGCTGTGCTCCTAAGGGAAATACAAACACAAGAACGAGCATTTTTCTTTCATTAGGATGATGAGGTAGGGACTGCCGGTTAAAGGGGAAAATGCATTTTAAAAAAAGTCTTCTTCAAATTTCTGTCACACTGCAGAATAATTCTCCTCTGAAAAACCACACCCTCATCCACATCCGATAAGAGCAATAGAGGCTCTGCGCGGTGTTGGGAGCTGTGCAGCCTAATCTCAGATCAACATATGGCTATACACTGACCATAGGCTGCACGGCTCTCAACCGCGCAAGAGTCGAAGATACCTGTTTGGAATCGCCATGTTTAACCAGAGCTGGATCTTGGCTATTGATGATAAGAACTTAGCTTTTATTGACCACTTACTATGTGATTGACATGGTATGCCTGATTTGTTTTGAGGTGGTGGTTTCCCCAGCAAGGTTTTATTTAATTCTGCCACGGTTCTAGGAAAGTCACTGAATTCAAGTTTGCTCAGACTTTTGTTTTGTTGTGGTAGACCAGAAATGACAGCTCCTAAAGGCCTTATATGTTCCAGCCTTAACTAGGAGTTTTTTTCCTTTGAGACATGAATCCTATTATAACAGATTTTCGCTTCTGGCAATAGGAAGGAAGGGTTCATGTAGGTACCAGTCCAGGTTTGTGGAGATGCAGGGATGCAGGGTACCAGGCCTGAGCTCACCATGAGGATGCACCAAGGACGATGCTCAGTAGCAGGGGCTTCAAGACCCGGATTTGCGTGGATCCGTGAGTGGCAGGAGGCCTTGCATTGATTCTGAGTCAGGTGAGGAGCTGGAGGAAAGCCCTGCTACCCTCTCAGTGAAAGGATGAGAAGTGTAGACAGCTGATGGCCAATAGCATGCTTGCCTGGATCTTAGCTCTGGGTTTAGGTTTAGCTGATCCCCAGGTTTTATAATCTCATAATCTCAACCACTTTATGTGTTCTTGATGTGTATGAGTGAGGTTCTTAAACATTTGTTTTTATTATTTTTTAATGTTGTTCTTCTTCGGTAGGTTTGGTTTGGTTTGGGTCTCACTTTGTAGAGCAGGCCGGCCATGACCTCCACTCCTCCTGCATCAGCTTCTGAATATGAGGTCCACCCTGATGATTTTCTCTAATCCCAGGCTCTTCCTGATGGAGATGAAACAGCCAAGACAGTTTTCCATCTTCTTACCAGCTCATAATATGACTTATCCCAACACATGAGCCCTTGGTGGAGGAGAGGGGGGGTCACATTAACACGAGGTTCCAGGGCTCCTATCCAAATGTGTATGTGGGTCTCCTTGGTGGGCACCAAGGCTCATCAGTATAAAGTCCCAATAGCCAGTGTCCTGAACTATGTGAAATTCTGGCTAGCTTGAACAGTCCAGAGATGGGTCAGGAAAGGGGCTGCTCCTGTACAAATGCACATAGCTTTGACTCTTTCTTTAAAAAAAACAAAACAAAACAAAACAAAACAAAAATGTTCTGTTCTGATAGCCATCTGGAGTGAAGCAATGAAGTCACATCCTGTCTGGCTTCCACAGCTCTGCATTCTCAGTATGTCTGTGGTTATCTGGGGATTTGATTACAGTTTGCCACAGAGAGCTTCCTCTTGCTTGCCCTTTGCCTCGCCTCCTCACTTCATCGCTCAAAGCAGAAATTCATCTGCAGACCCAGCAACAGTTTTGGATGCCCTGGTCCTACACACGTAGTGCTTTATTAAGAACAGCTTTTTGCTTCCTGAAGATGGCACTATAATTTTACTTCTGGTCATTCAGACACTTCATTACATTCAGAAACGGGCCTTCGGTTTAGTCTGTGTGCCCTTAGACTCCTTAAGAAGGGAAAGTCCTACGTAAGTGAGGGTCAACAGAAATGCTTGTCATCGAGATGTAAAACTTGTTTGAAAAAAATGTATGGCTCCTATTTTATTTTAAATTATGATTGTGTGTGTGTGTGTGTGTGTGTGTGTGTGTGTGTGTGTGTGTGTGCACAGAGGTCAAAAAGGCAACTTTCTGGAGCTGGCGGGCCTTTCATCATGGGTTCTAGGAATCAAACATGAGTCACCTGGCTTGCACAGGTGCTTTTTACTAACCCAGCTACCCTGATCATCTCAGTCATCACCTTTTAAAGTGTTAGTTTTAAAACCCCATTTCCAAAAGGATACAGAGATGTGTTTTGAAGGAAAAACTAAAAGTACAATTAATCTAATGATCAGCCCATCAGTTTTCTTGTTGACCACGTCCATTTCACTGAATTATACCTTAAGTCAAACAGATGACGTAATCAGTGAGTATCGGTTGAATATTGATTACTCTCAAATTTACTGACTGAGATCTAATCCAACCAGAGTGCATTTACAATCTCTGTCCAAGGGAAGTGGTACCCATTTCCCTTGCCAAGGCTGCTCGGGGGAGCCAGAGACCTGCATGCCTGTTTTCAGGCTGCAGCTGTTGCTTCCAGATAGAGGTCAGTCCTGTCCCAATGGGAATCTGGGCAGCAGTGGCTCTGAGTAGCTGGGCACTTGGGATCCTGTCCTCCACTCTTACAGGACGGGTAGAGTGGGTAGGTTCTGAGAGAACCAGTGTGCCCTTTCACTAAAGGAGGCCTATAAAAGGAAATGTGGTTTTCCCCAGTAATTCTCTTCTATACCTTTCCTTGTTTTGAGACAGGATGCCACTGTCTATCTCTGGCTAGGCTGGAACTCACTATATAGACCAGGCTGGCCTCAAACTCAACAGCAATCTGCCAGCTTCTGTTTGCTGAGTGCTGAGGTTAAGGGCATGTGCCATCCATCTGCTACGTCTGGCCCTTTCTCAGTAATTTTCAAACTTACTACCATGACAGAACAACCTGGAGATTATGAGCTCTCTGAAGGACATTACTACACTAATGTATTTAATACAAAATAGTTAAACAGATGAACATGTGTACCAGTGAGAGAGTATCTTGTCTTCAGTTTCAGATCGAGACTATAGTGGCTAATTTTGGGTGTCGACTTAAATGGAATAAGGGATGCTCACATGGATAGATAAAGAAAAAGAATTTTTTTAAAGGTATGTCTGCGAGGTTGTTTCTAAAAGATTTCTTAAGGGTTTGAATTGAAAGACCCGCAGAGCACGTGGACCTTCATGCCCTGACTCAGGAAAGGCGCCTCCCCCTGCCAAATCACTCACGAGAAGTGGTCTTGATGCAAAAGCATGAGGTCTTTATATTCCAAGTGCACTGGGGTCCGCAGCCATACTCCACATGGGGTGGAGGACTGGGGAACCCTGGGTACAGGGTTCAGACAGCTTTTATAGGGTTACAACAAAGCCCACGCATCATAAACCAATCATCTCATACCATCCAGTGCAGACCAATTAATTTGAACTATCCAAGCCCACACTTAGCCCAGGAAGTCTGCTTTCGCTAGGGCTTCTGGGTGGTGTGACAAGGCTCATTTCCTGTGTTCACTCACTCACAGGTGCTGTCATAAACAGCCCTGTCATAAACAGCCAAGAAAGTGACCTTTTGCCTACTCTTGGGGTCAGTGGAGAGTTAGGATAAATTTTTCCATCCTTACATTCCCCACTTCTTCTCTTGTTAATAGTTCTAATCTTAGAACTGGGAGGGCTCAAAGGGCAGCCCCCTCTTTGCCCAGAAGGCTCTTGTACTGTTGTCTAGGTACTATAATCTGGACCTCACTCAATTGCTCCCAAACAAAAGTAACGATTCTATTAATCATACAAGGTCCATTAGTAAGCAGCAAGAGCAAAATCATTGAGGGTCCCATCAGGGCAGGAAGTGGGGTGGTCATCCAAGGGGACTTGTTGAACCACCCCTCAGACGAAAGGGCAGCACAGAGGCCTCCCTGCTGTAAAAAAATAACAGATCTAACCCCCCTCCACGGTTCTGGGGGGCGGCTTCTGCCTGGGAGCTCAATAAGTCCTGCAGATGGGGGATGGAACCCGCTTCAAGTTTGAGTCTAGACTTGTTCGCAGGCTGGAGTAGGCCTGCTGCTGTTGTATGAGAGCTGTACCTACCCCTGCAGCAATTCCTGCTCCCAAGGGAAGAATAAGAGTCTGTGTGGTTAGTGGTTCTCTCTTCTGTTGGATCGACCTGCCTCCGTAAACTGAATGGAGTCACCTGGTTGAAGAAGCGGGCCCATAAAGCTTGAGCTTAACTGGATTCTCAGTTTTTTCGATTCTCCATTCGGGATCGGGTGGTGGTGCTGGTTTGACATGGGAGGTATGGATCCAGGAGGGGATTCCTTGGACCTTCACTGCCATTGACATGGTCAGGAGCATAAGATATGGGCCTTTCCACCGAGTCTCAAGGTTTCCTGCGCGGTGACATCTTACGTATACTGAATCTCTGACCTGGAAGCGATGTGGGACTTGCAGGTCTCCTTCTGCCGAGTAAGCTTCCCGGAGCTGCTTCCATGCTCGCTGTCTCACCCGTTCGAGCACCTTTAGCCTAGCGAACAGGGGCTGGGAGGACATCGCATCAGCACTATGTGCAGAGACAATTTCCACAAGTGGAGGGGGCCTGCCTTAGAGCAATTCATAGGTGGTCAGCCCAAACCGTCCAGGGGTGTTTCTAACCCTGAAAAGCACAAAGGGTAGGAGAGCTATCCAGTCATTAATGCCAGTCTCTGCCGTCAATTTAGTGAGGGTCTCTTCAATGGTTCTATTCATCTTTTCTACCTGTCCTGAGCTTTGGGGTCTGTATGCACAATGTGATTTCCAATCAACCCCCAACGTCTTGGCCAGTCCCTGACTTACCTGGGCAACAAAAAGCTGAACCATTGTCTGATCCTAGTACCTTAGGTATTCCAAATCTAGGGAAGATTTCTTCCAGTATTTTCTTAGCCACCATGGTTGAGGTCTCCTTCTTGGTAGGGTAAGTCTCTACCCATCCTGAAAAGGTGTCTATAAAAACTAATAAGTACTTGTTACCATATTTGGCAGGTTTTACCTCCGTGAAGTCCATTTCCCAGTGAGCGCCTGGATGGCTTTTCCTCAGTCTCTTCCCAGGAGGCATTCTTGCAGGGTTAGCATTAACCAGCTGACAAGGCACACAATGTTTTACTATTGAGTCGGCCACCCCTAATAGTCCCAAAACATGATAAGGGGACATTCTAACCAGTCTCTGCAGATGTTTAGCTCCTAGGTGGGTTAGACGATGTATCTGCTGGACGTACTCTAACCCATCTGAGTAAGGTAAAATCTCCTTTCCATCTGAGGTATGGCAAGTCCCCTCTGGGGTCTCAGTGAATCCATCTAATTCCTTTATTTCCTGCCAGTCTTCCAGAGTATACTGTCATCTGAGTTCTGGGATTTTGGACCTCTCTACTACAGGCAGCAGGTTGATACCCTGGGCTGCCTGCTTGGCTACCTGGTCAGCCATCTGATTCCCTTTTGAGATGAAATCTTTGGCCCTTTGGTGTCCAAGGCAATTTATAATGGCCAGTCTTTTTGGCAAACGTAAGGCCTCTAGCAAGCTTAGAATTTCTTCCTTGCTTTTGACTTCCTTCCCTGCTGAAGAAAGCAGCCTTGTGCACATGTGCAGTTGCAAAAGCGTACCTGCTGTCTGTGTAAATATTTATGGATTTCCCTTTGGCTAGCTGCAAGGCCCGTGTGAGGGCAATAAGCTCGGCCTTTTGTGCTGAGGTTCCTTCTGGCAGGCTGCTGGCCCAAACAACGTGGGCTCCATCCACCACCGCTGCCCCAGCCATTCTTTTACCTTCTACCACGTAACTGCTCCCATTGGTGAACCAGGTCAATGCCTCCCCCGGCCAGTGGGATGTCCGTAAGATCTTTGTGAACTCCAGTCTCTTCAACCAGCAGTTGATGGCAGTCATGAATCACCAGTTCATCAGTCTCCTCAGGCAGTAGAGTGGCAGGGTTGAGGGTGGCTGGTGGAGCGAACGTAATCCTCTCTGTGAGAAGCTGGTTTTGGTAGTGAGTCATGCGAGCGTTGGTCATCCATCGGTCTGGGGGCTGCCAGACATGCCAGGGCATGGAGAGCCATTAGCTTTCTGCCCCAAAGTCAACTTGTCAGCGTCTTTGACCAGTACCACCACAGCTGGGATAGCTTTTAGGCAGCCAGACCACCCACTGGCTACAGGGATCGAGCTTCCTTGACAGATAAGCCATTGGTCTGTTTCCTGGCCCCAGGGATTGGAGTTAAAACTCCCTGGGCTACCCCCTTACAGTCATCCGCATAAAGGGTAAAAGGGTTAGTTACATCAGGGAGAGATAGTGCAGGTGCACTCAGCAGGGCCTTCTTAATGGCATCAAATGCCTCCTGATGCTCTGAGGCCCATGAGGATTTTTCTTTTTCCTTAGTCAGTGGGTAGAGAGGGGCTGCTAAGGTCGCGAACCCCAGGATCCATAGCCTGCAAAACCCAGCTGTCCCCAGAAACTCTCTCACTTGCCTGGCCGTGGTTGGGGTTGGTATCTGGACTACGGTTTTCTTCCGAGCCTCCGTCAGCCTTGGTTGCCCGTCCCGTAGACTGTACCCCAGGTACTTTACCTCTCTCCTGCAGATCTGGGCCTTTTTGGCAGAGGCTCGATAGCCCAGGTCTGACAGTTCCAGCAGCAGTGCTTTTGCTCCTTCCATGCAGTCCTGCTGGGTGGCTCCTGCTAGAAGCAGGTCATCCACGTACTGGAGCAGGGTCACCTGGGGTGTTGGGTCCTGAAGCTGGCCAGATCTTTATGAAGGGCCTCATCAAAGATGGTCGGGTAGTTTTTAAACCCTGTGGCAGTGGGGTCCAAGTGAGCTGTCTGGTTCTGCCCGTGTCGGGGTCCCTCCATTCGAAGGCAAAAAGCGGTTGGTTAGTAAGATGTAACCTCAGGCAGAAGAAAGCATCTTTTAGGTCTAATACGGTATACCAGCTCCGCTCAGGTAGGAGGGCACTCAGGAGGTAATAAGGGTTTGGGACAGTTGGATGTATGTCTTGTGTCCTTTTATTGACCTCTCTCAATACTGGCCGATAATCATTGGTCCCAGGATTTTTAACTGGCAGCAAGGGAGTGTTCCAGGAGATTGAATAGGAACCAGGACACCTTGCTGGATCCACCTCTGGATGTGGGGTCGAATTCCTTCCAGGGCCTCTCTACTCATGGGGTACTGTTTAACTGACACCAGGGTAGCATTAACTTTCAGCTGAATAACCTGTGCAGGCACTTGCTTCACCAGATCCATTCCAGATATTTCAGCCCAAGCTAAGGGAATATGGGCCAATCATCAGTCCATATTGGAGGTTCCAGCTCCATCTGAACAGTCGAGGTCAAGCCCCAGCTCCTCGTGGAGTCTATACTCATCTTCTAGCCTAACAGTAAGGACCTGCGATTGATTATTGGTAACTGATGGCTGTTCAGAGTCAAAATGAATCTGGACTCCCACTTTTGACAGAATATCTCTTCCCAACAGAGGGTAAGGGCATTCTGGGATAACCAGGATCGAGTGGATACCCGGCCCACGCCAAGGTCCACTGTTCTTCCGGTAGTCCATGAATACTGCCATTGTTCTGTGGCACCCATTACCCAGGAATTTTTGTCTTTTAATTTTCCTAACAGCTGTACCAGCACAGAATTCTCCGCCCCAGTATCCACTAAAAAGTCAACTGGTCTCCCTCCACTTTCAAAGGTTACCCTGGGCTCGGAGAGGGGGTCCAACCCCGTCTTCCCTAATCTTCATCTTCCCCCAAGGCTAGCACCTTCGATCCCGCTTTCTCTT
Organism: Phodopus roborovskii; assembly: GCF_943737965.1. Lineage (NCBI taxonomy): Eukaryota > Metazoa > Chordata > Mammalia > Rodentia > Cricetidae > Phodopus > Phodopus roborovskii. The sequence goes on along the minus strand of NW_026125533.1, from coordinate 27,911 downwards.
CTTGGGGCAGTCCTTTGCCCAATGTCCCCTTCTTCACAATATGCACACTGGTCCTGGTCTAGTGGGGTCCTGTTGCCCAGGCTTCCAGACTGTCTAGGGCCTGCTCTAAATTTTCTAATTTCATTTTCCCTTCTCTATCATTTCTTCTTTCAACCACTGTGGACAAGATTTTAGTCAAATTTCTTTCCTGTTTCCTCTCTTCTTTTTCCTGTCTTTCCTAATCTTCCTCTGTCTCCCTTTTAAAGTATACTTTCTCTGCCTCTCTCACTAAGTCATGCAACTCAGCTTCTTGTAACCCTTCCAGCCTCTGGAGTTTCTTTCTAATATCCAGAGCTGATTGCCCTATAAAGGCCAGAGTCACCGAAGCTCTCTGGGCTTCTGAGGTAGGGTCAAAGGGAACATTTTTCTAGCCTCTAACGGTATTCTCTCCCACTCCTTGGTTGTGAAGAGAGTCTGCAACAGCTGTTGGCAATCATCCCAAGTAGGCTGGTGAGAAAACATATGGGAATCCCACCACCCCATAAGGCATTGGGGATCCTCTGAAAAAGGGGGGTAGTTAGTTTTCCAATTGTAAAGATCTGAGGAGGAAAAGGACCAGTACTACAGGGGCTGCAACTGATCACCCGGCACTGGGGGACCGAACGTGCATAGCGGCAGGGTCACAACCCCATCCATTCGCTCTGATGTGGCTCCTCTCCGACTTTGGGTCCCAGTAGCAGGTCCCCCTGCCGCTGGGGCCCGAGCTTTGGGGGGTGCGGAAGGTTCCCCTGCAGCAGCCTGTATCGGATAAGGGGTGGGGGAACGGGCTTGGATTCCGGCCAGGCCGGGGCTTCTCAATCTCAGGGTAGATTTGAGGAAAGGGTTCGGGTTCCCCAGGCAGATGTTTTTTTCCTCTTCTGAGGGCCAGAACTCGGGAGCCTGGCTCTCTTGGCTTGCTCAGCCATGGCTTAACCCACGGGGGAGGGTTGTCTACCAGATCCTTCCATGTAAGGATATAGGGCTCTTGATCAGGATGAGAGGTAGATCCAGTCTGAAAGACAGTTGTTTTAACAGCTTGGATAATCTCAGAATTAAAAGTTCCCTCTGGGGGCCATCCAACATCCATTGCCGGCCACTCAGTGGTAACACAGTCTGCCAGGGTTCTTCTGAACCTCGACTGACAAATTACGGGCCCGAGATTTAACTTCAGTCCTGTGGTTAAGAGTTAAACTAAGGGGGGGTTGTTACCGTCTGTCTCATGATAAAATGATAGACAAAGACACCCAGAACAAAAGCGCACAAAACAGCAATTAACAGATCTGGACACAGGTGACCCGGCCAGTGATCAAGAGTAAAAGTAAGAGGGGTCACTACCATCTGCCCCATGATGAAGCTATAGACGAAGACACGCAGGACAAGAACACATGAGACAGCAACTAACAGATCCAAGACTCGAGTGGCCATGGAATACAGAACTTGGTTCTATTGACCAGCCAAAGCCAGAAGCCGAGAGCCTCCTCACCACCTGGGGTGTTCCCCCGGAGGCAGCAGATTCAGATACATGTGGCCCAGGCCGGTCACGGAGCAAGTTTCCACTTCAACAACAGAGTTTGGCCCTATCGGCCGGCAAACGGAAGCCAACAACTGGGTGTCCCCAGACTTCCTATACCCCCCTGGAGATTCCTCCAGGGCCACAGCTTTGTGACCGTCGGAGCACATCTGCTGATCACAGTCCATTGGTCCTTATGGCCCAAGAAGGCAGCTGTAAATGAAAACCAAGAACATGTTCCAGAAAACACATATTCAGAACAGAGACACCAGCCAATACACATTACATACAAACATACACACACATCAGAGGGGATCCCCCGTACCTCCAAGTTGTTTCTCAGGTGAGAGGGTTGTTCGCGGTTTCCCGGCCAATGCACCAAATGAAAGACCCGCAGAACGCGCGTGGACCCTCATGTCCCGACTCAGAAAGGCGCCTCCCCCCAAATCACTCACGAGAAGTGGTCTTGATGCAAAAGCATGAGGTCTTTATATTCCAAGTGTACTGGGGTCCACAGCCATACTCCACATGGGGTGGAGGACTGGGGAACCCTGGGTACAGGATTAAGACAGCTTTTATAGGGTTACAACAAAGCCCACGATCATAAACCAATCATCTCATAGCATCCAGTGCGGACCAATTAATTTGAACTATCCAAGCCCACACTTAGCCCAGGAAGTCTGCTTTCGCTAGGGCTTCTGGGTGGTGTGACAAGGCTCATTTCCTGTGTTCACTCACTCACAGGTGCTGTCATAAACAGCCTTGTCGTAAACATCAAGAATGTGACCTTTTGCCTACTCCTAGGGTCAGTGGAGAGTTAGGCTAAATTTTTCCATCCTGCAAACCACAGACTGTGAAACCTCTCAGCTTCCGGTTATGTGAGTCTCCTAATGGATGTCTTTCTGTGTATCTGTTGGTTCTGTTGCTTTGGAGAATGCAGGCAGAGATATACCTACCCATGGCAAAAAGATTTCTGTTGCCAGCAAGGGGACTGAGTTTCAGAAGAATGGTCCTACATGACACAAGAAGGGCTTTGATTATGGCCCGTGGTCATGAGTAAGGGTGCTGGTGGGAGGGGAGGGTGGTGCCTGCACAGAGCATCTGTGGTACAGTCCCTTCAAGTCTCACTTCCAATATGCCTCCTTGTTTAGTATGAGCCCTGGTAGGGACAGGACTCTTCTGGTCCATCACCAGCATCTGGATCTCTTGGCGTTATTGAAGAACATCTTGTAGGTTGAGCATTTTCTACAAACTTTGTTTTGACAACTACCAAGAGAGACACACTGCCTGCTTCAGTCTGGAAAATGCTAACAACCAAGGAAATGCTCAAAATGTGACCTTTGGACTGACTGAAGTGATTAATTTCACACTCAGGCAAGGTATTTCATTTGGACCCTTTGGTCAGCCTAGCTGGTGTTGTACCCTGGGGTGTGTTCTTGATTTTCTCAGAACATTCCTTTTGTAAAATCCTGAAATGGCATGACCAGAATAAAAGGAAGATGTGTTAGTGATCAGAAAAAAAAAAAAATGCCTGACAGAAGCAACTTAAAGGATTAATGTTTTGTTTGGACTTACGCTTTCAGAGAATTACAGTCTATGCTGGTAGGAGCGGCATGGTGGCAGGAACACTTTGAGCAGAGATCAGGGGTGGCCCTCAGATTACAGTGGACCTAGTTCAGGACTAGAGATGGATACAACCTTCCAAGTCCTGATCTACCAGCGAGGCACTTTGTCCCATAGCTTTCCCAAACAGCACTACCAGCTGGAGCCAATTGTCCAAACACATGAGCCTGTGTGTGTGTGTGTGTGTGTGTGTGTGTGTGTGTGTGTGTGACACATTTCACATTCAAGCGCACAAGACGAGGTATTAGAGAATGAGATTTGCTACACCCAGGGCAAGGACACAGTCGAGACAAAGGGGAAGCAAGGGCTGATACCCATGGTGGCACTGGTCCGTAGGCACTGCCTGTACATTAGGATAACCATGAGTACTAGCCCCCAAATGGGGCCTTAGGACTGACATTTTGCTTACCACATTCTGGTCATTCAGGGGGGGAGACACAAGAGTGGGAAAAATAGTCACAGAGCTTAGTCCCATCTCCTGGGTGTTTGTTCCTTTTCAGGGGTTAGAGGATGAGTTCCACAGGCTCTGCCATTAATGTCCCCCTGACCCAAGCCTCTGAGGTACTTAGGACAGGTGTCCACCCAAGGATTAAGATCTGGTTCACTTTTCTTTGTGTCCAGTTGCCTTAAATTGCTCTAGATGATTTCTGCTTTCCCATCTATGTGCTAGACCCTTTTCAATAACATTAGGACAATAATATGGGCAATTATAGTTAGAGGTCCTGCCTTCCTAAAGAACTGTTTGATATGACCCGTGGAAGGGAGCACACAGTTCATGTAGACCTCTGGAAGGTTTCCTTGAGAAATATGTGAATCTCAGGACTCAAGAGTTACAGAGAATCGACTATAGGTTCTGTTATGAGCAGGTTTTCCCCTGCCTGTCTGGTTCCATCGCTGTACCAGCCCAAAATAACACACAGAGATGCTGTATTAGATATAATTCTGTTGGCTTGTTACTACCAATTCTTATTGACTAGCTCTGTCTTAAATATTAACCCATTTCTATTAATCTAAGTATTTCCAAGTAAGTGGTCTCATCTTACCGGAGAGAGGGGCCCAGAACTTTGTTCCCTTCAGTCTCTCCATGTTGACTCCTCCTCACTACTTTGAGTCCTCCTTGTCTCCTAGCTCCACCGATCTTGCTTTACTATTGGCCAACAGTGCTTTATTCATTAACCAGTATGAGAAACATATTTACAGGATGACATCTCCCATCGACTCCTCTTTTCTGTCTAAAATATAAAGAAGGGTTTTAACTTTAACACAGTAAAATATATAACAAATAAGAAACACAGTTAACAATATTTAGTCCATTAACATTTAGCAAGATTTAAAGAAAACATTTTTATCATCTATCTTATCTTTGTAGGTCTAAAGTCCTATATGTAACTTATCTTTAATCCTAACTAAGGAAAATTATAACCATAACTGTGTGTCTTCAACTCCATCAAAGACCACAGGATAATATATAAACTCTAGAAATGACAGAGACAACTCCTTGCCTGGTTAGTCACCTGAAGTTCTTTTTTGTAATCTTCCATCTTCAGCCCATAGGCCACAGTGTGTCTGGCAGACTCTTCAGCAAAGCAGGAAACTGTCCCCTGTATTAGCAGTTTGTCCGTCACTTTTCTCTGTGTCCTGTAGACTGTCTGGCAGACTCTTCCATGAAGCAGGAACCCTGTAGCAATGTCCATCTTGTTTCAGTGGTCACTTTCCTGTGGGTCCTGCATGTCCAGATTATACAGCATAAAGTCAAACAGTCCAGACAAGAGCAGTATTTTCCCCAAATAGCTAGTCTTGCCATATTGGAAGCAAACTCCATAATGCATTTCTTTGATGTCCATCTTTCTTTCTAATGCAGGTGATATTTCTAGGTGTGCCTCACTGTCAAGAAAAACCTAAACCATTTTAAACACCATATTCTGTAGGTCTTTGAAAGGTTTGAAGAATGTCTATTTACCTCAAATACATCTCTGTACATCTAGAAATCCTAAGTAACTTAACTGTAAGTTTTGACTATCATAGGTAATTATAATCTATACTAAATTATACATTACATTTTAAAATGAGCCATATAAACACAATACCTAAACAAGATTTAAGGTCCCCCTGCAGCACCCTGCATTGGATAAGGGAGTAGGGGAACAGGTTGGGATTCCTGCCAGGGCGGAGATTCCTCAATCTTGGGGTAGATGCGAGGGAGAGGGTTTAGGGTATCTCAGGTAGACTTTTTTTTTTTTTTTTTCCTTCTTCCGCTTTTGAGGGCCAGACTCAGGAGCTCCAGCTTTTTAGTTTGTTCAGTCATGGTTTAACCCGCAGAGGAGGGTTGTCTACCAGATCCTTCCATGTAAGGATGTAGGGCTCTTGATCGGGATGAGAGCCAGGTCCAGTCTGAAAAACAATTGCCTTAATGGCCTGAATAATCTCAGACTCAAAAAGTTCCCTCTGGTGGCCATCCAGCACCAAATGTTGGCCACTCAGAGGTACAAAAAGTCTGCCAGTGTCTCCTTCCTAACCTCAACTGACAAATTATGGGCCGAGACTCAACTTTAGTCCAGTGGTCAAGAGTCAAACTAAGGGAGTCGTCACCGTCTGTCCCATGTTAAAACTGTAGACAAAGATACAAAAATGCACAAAACAGAGACTAACAGATCCAGACCCACACAACCCATCCATGCCTTCCACAAGCAGGCAAAAGAATCAGATGTCTGGGGGTGCAGTCGGGGAGGAAGCTTCCGCTTCAACAACAGAACTCGGTCCTACTGACCAACAGGAGGAGGCCACCAGGCGTCCCCCAGGGCAGCAGCCTGTGATCCTGCTAGCACATCTGGTCACAGTCCCCTGGGCCTCACCTCCCAAGGCTCCCCCCCGGGCAGCAAGCCTGTGATCCTGCTAGCACATCTGGTCACAGTCCCTGGTCCTTACAGCCTGAGAGGACAGCTGCAAACCAAAACCGAAAACACGCGTTCCAGAAAACAGATACAGAGACGCCAGCCAACACACACACACACACACACACACACACACACACACACTAGGGGGGATCCCCTTACCTCCAAGTCAGATTCTCGGGTGTGAGGGGTGGTTGTTGTTTCCCGGCCAATGCACCAAATGAAAGACCTGAGTGACTCAGGAAAGGCGTGACACCCCAAATCACTCACCAGAAATGTTCTTGATGCAAATAGCAGGAGGATTTTATCCAGCAAGCTGGGATCCACAGCCATACGCCACGCAGGGATAGAGGACTGAGGACTCCTAGTACAGAATTGAGACAGCTTTTATAGGATTTTCTTCAAAGCTAACAAGGCCAGGTTTTGTTTTTTGTTTTTCTTCAAAGCTAGAATAGCGGTTCCTGTTATTTTTCACTAGGCCTAAAAGCAAGGTCATGGGGCAGTTCAAAACTTGGATGGTTAATAAGGTTTCCTAGGTTACAGAGATTTCATAGAGTACAGTTTTACAAGGCGGGATTGTTTAGCGCATCTGCAAGGTTGGGGGTTTTCTTTTCTCTAGGACCAGTGGGGGGGGGCAGGGAAAATGTCCTCTCCAGTCAGGGAGCTATCTATATCTATTGGTAGAAACACTCATTCTTTCTGGTTTTCCCTTCTTGCCATGAGTCCCGTATCTTTTAGTTATTAATTTTCTTTGTGGACAGGATGACCCATAACAACTCCCAGAAACCAGACTGTTGTTGTGGATAACAACATTTCTCAGAAACTGGGTGGTTATTTTCAAATACATGCTGGTGGGTGTTTTTTAGACTTTTAATTTCCAATGGTCATGGGAAAGCTAGGCTGTATATTTTTTAACCTTTCAGGGGAGGAGGGGATGGCTGGCTTCTGTTGCAGCCCCCAGGCCCTGAACTAACCCTGGTGGTCTTCCCCCGGCCACAGGATGTGGGTCCCTCCAAGGTGCCTGAGAGGAGGGGAGCAGCAGTATCAGCAACTTCCTCCATCGCCACCACCTCCCAGGGCCCCTCTGGCCCTCACAGGCCCTTCTCGAAAGGGCTACTTCAAAATATGTCTCAGTCGCCTGTTTTACATGAAGAGCTGCAACAGAAGCTCTGGCAGTTGGGATGGGACCGATAAGAGGCCTTCTGGAGATCTGGCAGCTTCAGCTGCGAGTCTGATGGACATGGGAGGCCAGGAAGAGAACTGTAGTCCAGATACCAGCTCCAACCATGGCCAGTTTTTATAGACATCTTTTCAGGATGGGTAGAGGCTTACCTTACTAAGAAAGAGACCTTAGCCATGGCTAAGAAAATACTGAAGGCAATTTTCCCAAGATTTGAAATACCCAAGGTACCAGGATCAGACAGTGGTCCAGGTAAGTCAGAGACTGGCCAAGAAGTTGGGGGATTGATTAGAAATTACATGGTGCATACAGACTCCAAAGCTCAGGGAAGGTAGAAAGGATAAATAAAACCATTAAAGAGACCCTCACTAAATTGACCTGGAGACTGGTGTTAAAGATTGGATAGCTCTCCTACCCTTTATGATTTTCAGGGTTAGAAACACCCCCCTGGACCATTTGGGCTGACCCCCTATGAATTGCTTTATGGGGGGGCTCCCTCCACTGATGAAAATTGCTTCTGTACATAGTGCTAATGTGCTTTTCTCCAAGCTCTGTTTGCTATGCTCAAGGTGCTCGAGTGGGCAAGACAGTGAGCGTGGAAGCATCTCCGGAATGCCTACTCGGTGGAAGGAGACTCTGAAAGTTCCACATCACCTCCAAGCTGGAGATTTGGTCTACGTTAGATGTCACCACACAGGAAACCTTGAGACTCGGTAAAAAGACCCACTTTGCAGCCCGGTCCAGAATATGTCCTCCTCCTCCCCTGGACCCACCCCCCATGCCACTTGAGGTTATAGGACCCAGGACAGCCTCTTACAACTGCTCCAGCAATCATTTTTATTCCTCTCTTGTTGCTCACTGTTGAACCTTGCAGTAATTAATAAGATTGTTATTTTTATTAGGGAATGGGGTGAGTGCAGTCCAGTTTATGGTACAGACAATAGTACAGAAGCCTCCTGAGACAAGAGGAAGCTGTTCTTAATTTCTAATCTTAATAGATTAGAACTATTAGCCAGAGAAGAAGTGGGGAATGAAAGGATGAAAATATAGCCTAACACTCCAATGACCACTGGAAGTTAGAAGTTTAAAATTATCCACCAGCATGTATTTAAAAATCACCCTAGCTACATGCAAAGCACAGGAAAAATGGAAAACATGGAATAGCTTGGTCATGATGACCAGTTTCCTGGAAATTATTATTATCATAAAAAGTCATAACCACCCAAATTTTGAACTGTCCCAAGGCCTTGCTTTCTGGCTGAATAAGGATAACAGATGAGTTGACCAGCTGCATATCTAACTTTAGTAAACTGCTTGCGGATCCTAAATTTGCGGATCCACAAATCCTAACTGCCAATTATCACTCCAGCTATAGAAAAACAAAAATTGGTTTAAATTGATTGGCCCACACCATGTGGGATCTTGACACTTTTGGATGATTGGTTTGGTGTGTGGGCTTTGTTTGTAAACCCTATAAAAACTGTCTCAATTCTGCCCTCGAGGTCCTCAGTCCTCTACCCTGAGTGGAGGCATGACTGTGGACCCCAGTGCACTTGGAATAAAAATTCCTCATGCAGTTTCTCGTGAGTGATTTGGGGTGTTGCCTTTTTCAGTCAGAGCGTGAAGGTCCACGCTCTGTGGTCTTTCATTTGGTGAGTTGGCCGGGAATCCGCAATCACCCCTCACAACCGAGAACCGACTTGAAAGTAAGGGGATCCCCCTGGTGTGTGTGTATGTGTGTGTGTGTGTGTGTGTGTGTGTGTGTGTGTGTGTGTGTGTTGGCCGTTGTTCTGTTCTGAGTATGTTTTCTGGAATGCATGTTTTAGGTTTCGGTTTGCAGTTGTCCTCTCCGGCCATAAGGACCAGAGGGGACTGTGATCAGCAGACTTGCTAGGAGGATCACAGGCTGCTGCCCTGGGGGACACCCTGAGAGGTTTGGAGGCCCAGGGACGCTAGTGGCCTCCTTTAGTTGGTCAGAGTACTGAACTCTGCTGTTGAAGCAGAAGCTTCCTCTGCAGCCATCCGGTTCTTTTGCCTGCTTGTGGAAGACGTGGACTGGTTGCGTGTGTCTGCATTGTAAGACCCTCAGAATGAGGAGTCTCCAAGTTTTGGTTGGTACCCCCAAGAACTCAATGTCCAGTCCAGTTGCTGCAACATGCAAGAGGCTTTAATGAACCAGAAACGTTTGCGCAACAGGCTCCCTTAGTACGCAGGGTTGTAGAGAGAAGCCCCATCCCCTGGGCACAGGTGTTTTTAAAGGAAACCACAAGCAGGGAGGGGGGTAGGGCCCTCTGTCCATTGAGTACATGACCCTTGAGGACCGGATGGTCTGCTAATAGAGGCCAACAGCCTTAGGGCCTCAGGGTGTGCTAATTAATCTTGTCTGGGCAAACTGGAGGTATAGTTTTATCTCTTTTGTTTCTGGACCCTATTCACCACCTGCTGACTCATGGAAAGGAGGGGCAGTGTGAATTCTTGGTGTCTTTTTATCTCAGGGCCTTGAGAGGGGAGTTGGGCAAATTCCCAAGGAACTGATATTGGTTTGTCTGTCTTTCAGTTCAAGTTGGGGGGGGTTCTTAACTTTACTTTTTTGTCTTTCAGGGATCTGTTAGTTTCTGTTTTCTGTGTTTTTGTTCTGTGTGTCTTTTGGTGTCTTTGTCTGTAGTTTTATCATAGGACAGATGGTGACTACTGACGACTCCCTTGGTTTGACTTCTCCACCACTAGACTGGATTTGTTTCGGGGCCCATACTTTGTCAGTTGAGGTTGAGAGATCCTGGCAGACTTTTGCACCTCTGAGTGGCCGAAGACATTCAGTGTTGGATGGCCACCAGAGGGAAGCCTAACAACTCTGAGATTATCTCAAGCTGTTTTTCAGATTGGACCTGGCTCTCATGCCGATCAAGAGCCCGCCCCCCAGGAGTGTACCACAGCCACCACTGCCTCCAGGGCTGAGCTGCAGCTGAGCAACCATGGGCCAGGGTGGCAGGCAAACTCCAGGTTCCCTCCCTACTCTGGCCACCATGAGGTGACTGGCCAGAGGCTACCACTATCCTTCCTCAGTGTCTCTCAAAGTCATTCTTGATACAGTTCTGACCCTCCATCTGGATGGGTGAGCTAGAGACCAGGGTGCCACAGGGGGAACTTCTGTGCCCCCTCCCCTGAAGCTCAGGCTCCAGCAGCAGGAGGACCTGGAAGCCAGCCAGAGTTATGACCCTGCCGCTGCACACATTTGGCCCCCCGGTGCTGGGTGGCCAGTTGCAGCCTCTTCAGTACTGGCCCTTCTCCTCCTCAGATCTTTATAATTGGAAAAGTAACCACCTCCCTGCTCAGAGGATCCCCGATACCTCTCAGGGTTGGTGGAGTTCCTTATGTTTTCTCATCAGCCTACTTAGGTTGATCTGTCAGCAGCTGCTACAGACGCTCTTCACGACAGAGGAGCAGGAGAGAATACTCATTAGGAGGTTAGAAAGAATGTCCCGGGAGCCAATGGGCGACCACTCCTGCAGGATGAGATTCCACGAGGGGTTCCCCTTGGCTTGCCCTAATTGGGACTTCAACACAGCTGGGCTCAAGGAGAGCTTGAATGTCTATCGCCAGGGCTCTGGTGGCAGGTCTCTGAGGTGCCGAGAGATGGCCCCACCAATCTGGCTAAGGTGAGAGAGATGATACAGGGACTGATCCAGGCCTCCCTTGGTGTTTCTTGAAAGGCTCATGGAGGCCTTCAGACAGTTCACTCCTTTTGACCCTACCTCAGAGGCCCAGAAGGCTCTGGTGGCTCTGGCCTCTAGTAGGGCAAACAGCCCCAGATGTTAGGAAGAAACTGCAGAGACTTCGAAGGGCTATAGGAAGCTGAGTTGCACGATTTAGTGAAAGAGAAAGCAGAAAGCATATTACACAAGGGAGACTGGAGGAAGAGAAGGGCAGAGGAAAGAGAAGGAAAGAGAAGAGAGAGAGAGGGAAAGCATGACAGAAGACAGGGAAAGAATTTGACTAACATCCTGGCCGCAGTGGTTGAAGGAAGACAGGAGAGAGAGAGAGAGGTTAGGAAATTTTAGGAACAGGGAAACTTGGTGACAGGACATGCCCCCCAACAAAGACCAAACAAACAAAGACCAACAAAGACACTGTGCAAAGGACTGCCCCAGAATGAAAACAAGGGATCAAAGAATCCTACCCATGGGGGGAAGGTGAAGTTTAGGGAGGCAGGGTTTGGACCTCCTCCCTGAGCCCCAGGGTCACTTTAAATGTGGAGGGGGCGACCAGTCGATTTTTGATGGATACTGAGTGGAACATTCTGTGCTGATACAGCCATTAGGGAAATTAAAAGACAAAAAAATCTCGGGTAATGGGTGCCACAGGGCAATGGCAATATTCATGGACTACCTGAAGGACAGTGGACCTTGGCGTGGGGCCAGGGTCCACCGATCCTGGTTATCCCAGAATGCCCTTACCCTCTGTTAGGAAGAGATATTCTGTCAAAGTGGGAGTCCAGATTCATTTTGACTCTGAACAGCCATCAGTAACTGATAAACAGGGAAATCAATTGCAAGTCCTCACTGTTAGACTAGAAGATGAGTACAGACTCCACGAGGATCCCCCGGCTTGACCTAGACTGTTCAGGCGAGACTGGCTCAAACTCTCCCTCAGCTTGGGCTGAAATATCTGGGATGGACCTAGCCAAACAAATGCCATCACAGATTATTCAGCTGAAAGCTAGTGCTTTACACCAGTAGGCAGTCCAACAGCACCCCATGAGTAGAGAGGCCCGGAAGGAACTCCGACCTCATATTCAGGGAGGTTAATTCAGAATGGCATCCTGGTTCCTGTTCAATCTCCCTGGAACACTCCCCTGTTACCAGTTAGGAAGCCTGGGACCAAATGATTTTTAGCCAGTGCAGGACTTGAGAGAGGTTAACAAAAGGGACATACATCCAACTGTCCCCAAACCCTTGACCACCTCCTGAGTGCCCTCCCACCTGAGCAGAGCTGGTACACCGTATTAGACCTAAAAGGCGCCTTCTTCTGCCTGAGGTTACATCCTACCAGCCAACCACTTTTTTGCTTTTGAATGGAGGGACCCGACATGGGCAGAACCGGGCAGCTCACCCTGGACCCGACTGCCCCAAGAGGCTCAAAAAAACTTCCCGACCATCTTTGATGAGGCCCTCCCACATAAAGATCTGGCCAATTTCAGGATCCCAGCTCCCCCAGGTAACACTCCTCCAGTACGTGGATGACCTTGCTTTGCAGGAGCCACCTAACAGGACTCTCAGAAGGTACAAAACACTTTTGTTGGAATTGTCTGACCTAAGATATCGAGCCTCAGCCAAAAAAGGCCCAGATTTGCAGAAAAGAGGTAACTAACGTACCTGGGGTACAGTCTATGGGACAGGCAACCAAGGCTGACGGAGGCCTGGAAGAAAACTGCAGTCCAGATACTGGCCCCAACAATAGCCAGGCAAGTGAGAGAATTTCTGGGCAGCTTGATGTTGCTGGCTATGGATCCCTGGGTTCAGGACCGTAGCAGCTCCACTTTACCGCTCAACTAGAGAAAAGAAAAATTCTCCTGGGTCCTGAAGCACAGGCAGGGAGGCATTTGATGCCATTAAAAAGGACCCTGCTAGGGAAGTAGTTTGGAAAGAACAACGCCCAAATTCCCAAATATTGTCTATAAATGTTTGTTTTCATTTAAATGGACTTGGTTATATAAAATTAAAAAAAAAAAAAAAAAAAAAAAAAAGGCCATGTTGGGTGCACCTGCTCTAGTCCTTCCCTGGAGTTAACTAAACCTTTTACCCTGTGTGTGGACAAGTGTAAGGGTGTGGCCCAGGGAGTTTTGGCCCAATCCCTAGGTCCATGGAAAAGACCCATTGTCTATCTGTCAAAGAACCTGATCCTGTAACCAGTGGGTGGCCTGGCTGTTTAAAAGCTATTGCAGCCACGGCTGTACTGGCTAAAGACAAGTTAACTTTGGGGCAGAAAATAACTATAATAGCCCCTGATGCATTAGAGAGTATTGTCCGGCAGCCCCCAGACCGTTGGATGACCAACGCTGGCATGACTCAGTATCAAAGACTGCTTCTCACCGAGATAATTGTAAGTTTGCTCCACCAGCCACCCTCAACCCCGCCACTCTACTGCCTTAGGAGACAGGATGAACCAATGGCTCGCTGATTGCCATCAACTGTTATTTGAAGAGGACTGGGATCTCCAAAGGTCTTATGGGAATCCGCCTGACCTGGTTCACTGATGGGAGCAGTTACATGGTACAAGGTAAGAGGATAAGCTGAGCAGTGGTGGTGGACGGAACCCACAGATCTGGGCCAGAAGCCTGCCAGAAGGAACCTCAGCACAAAAAGCTGACCACATGGCTCTCACACAAGCCTTGAGGTTAGTTATAGGGAAATCTATAAACATCTACACAGACAGCAGGTATGCTTTTGCGACTGCACATGTGCACGGGGGAAATCTATAAACAAAGGGGCTGCTACTTCAGCAGGGAAGGGAGTCAAAAACAAAGAAGAAATTCTAAGCTTGCTAGAAGCCACATTTTGCCAAAAAATTTGCCATTATATACTGCCTTGGGCACCAGAGGGCAAAGACTTCATTTCTAAGGGGAATCAGATGGCTGACCAGGTAGCCAAGGGCAGCCCAGGTGTCAACCTGCTGCCTGTAATAAGAAGTCTAAAACCTCAGGATTCAGACAACAGTATAATCTAGAAGACTGGCAGGAGGTACCCAAATTGGGCAGATTCTCTGAGACCCCAGGGGGGTTTGTTATACCTCAGATGGAAAGGAAATTTTACCCTACACAGAAGGATTGGAATACGTACGGCAGATACATCAACTAACCCATCTAGGGGCTAAACATTTATGCAGAAACTGGTTAGAGCATCCCCCTACTATGTTCTGAAATTACTGGGGTGGCCCATTCAGTAGTTAAGAACTGTGTGTCCCTGCCAGCTGGTAAATGTTAATCCTTCCAGATTGCCTCCTGGAAAGAGATTGAGGGGAAGCTACCCAGGCACTCGTTGGGAAGTGAATTTCATGGAGGTAAAGCCAGCCAAATACGGTAACAAGTATTTGTTAGTTTTATGAGACACCTTTTCAGGATGGGTAGAGGTCTACCCCACCAAGAAGGAAGCTTCAACGGTGGCTAAGAAGATACTGGAAGAAAATTTCCCAAGATTTGGATCACCTAAGGTACTAGGATCAGACAGTCAACCAGCTTTTGTTGCTCAGGTAAGTCAGGACTGGCCAAGACATTTGGGGATTGACTGGAAATTACATTGTCATCTAGACCCCAAAGTTCAGGGCAGGTAGAGAAGATGAATGAACCACTAAAGAGACCCTTACTAAAGTCTGACCGCAGAGACCGGCACTAAAGATTGGGATAGCTCTCCTACCCTTTGTGCTTTTCAGGGTTAGAAACACCCCTGGACAGTTTGGGCCTGACCCCCTATGAATTGCTCTATGGGGGAGGCTCCTCCACTGTGGAAATCTGCTTCTGTACATAGGCTAATGCATTGCTCTTCCAGGCTTTGTTGGCCAGGCTCAAGGTGTTCGAGTGGGTGAGACAGTGAACGTGGAAGCAGCTCAGAAGGTCTACTCAGGAGGAGACTCAAGTCCCACATCGGCTTCCCAGAGTGGGAGACTCAGTCTATGTTAGACACCACAGCACAGGAAACCTAGAGAAAGGCCCATATATGTGCTCCTGACCACACCAATGGCTCTAAAGGTTGAGGGAATTCCTCCTGGATTCATGCATCCAGATGAAAGCAGCGCCACCTCCTGATCTTGGATGGAGAGCTGAAAAGACTGAGAATCTCTTTTAAGCTTAAGTTTTGTTGCATGGACCCTGCTTCTAACCTAAGTGACTCTATCCATCCCCACATTCCTCAAAATTAACCTGGCAAGTGTTTTCCCACACTGGGGATGTAATATGGAGTGTCTAAGGAAGTCCCCTCTTGGACATGATGGCTGTCCCTAACCCCTGATGTTTGTACCCTGTGTGGGTCTGATCTGGGACATCCCTGATCTTACCCTTCTGAATCCCCTAGGGATAGCCCATTCTGAGTCGATGATCAGCGGTCATTAGTGCCAGGGGACACGCCCCTAGGTATTCACATGGCTGGTGGCTCCAGCCGTAGCCCTAGAGCGACTCAGCCAAAGGTTGAGATTAACTGCATAGCACTGTTTACCCTGGGGATACAAGTGAAACTGTGGGGGTGTTGAGCACTATTATTGCAAACACTGGGGATGTGAGACCATCAGGGAGGCTTACTGGCATTAGGTGATCCTTGAGTTGGGACCTTATCACTCACTGTACGAAGACGCCTGTGGGAAAGGGAGCCGATCCACTTAACATCACATTCACCCCTAAGGGACCGGAGTCACGAGATTGGACAAAAGGAAAAACCTGGGGTCTTCGATTCTATATGACAGGTGGGACAAGAGTCTATTCTTTACCATTAGGCTGAAGATAGAGGTCAATGAATCCCAGCCTTATAGGCGCCAACAGTGTATTAACAGACCCGAGGAGCCTCCTAGTCCCTGCGAGACCACCTGCTCCCTCCCCTGGGTGCAACCACCCATCCTCCCAGGCCCACTTTGCAGCTGTCCCAAATATGCCCTCCTACCTCCCCTGGACCTACCCTCACAACACCCAAGGCTAGAAGGGCTCAGAGACAGCCTCTTGCGCTGCTTCGGCAGTCACATTTATTCCTAAATGCAATTAACCCTAATGCACCACTGGATCCTGCTGATTCCATCACCTACAATGCCTCTGCCACAATATGAGGAATTGCCATCCAGGGTTTGAGCCAAGTTTCATGAGGATCTGCAGTCTGTGGGTGGCAGTCTAAGAGTCTCCTTGATGCTCCAATCAGTCACAGGTAAGGGGACATGTGTGGATTCAGTACCCTTGAACTATCAGCATCTGTGAAACCACATCAACCCTATTACTGGAACCTCTTATCTTGTTCCCCCATAGTCACCTTGGTGGGCATGCTCTACTGGTCTAACTGCATGTGTCCACCAGCAGGTCCTTAATTCGTCCAGAGATTTCTGTGTCATAGTCAGACTCCTACCCAGCCTAACTTATCACTCTGAGATGAGTTCTTGTCCCTTTATTCCATTTGACAGGAGAGAGAGAACCATTGACTACACTGACACTTGGTCTCCTCCTAGGGGTACAGGAATTGTCACAGGGAGTAGGTACGGGAACCACAACACTCATACAGCAACAGGCATATTCTAGCCTGCGAGCAAGTCTAGACTCAGATTTAAAGTGGGTAGAGGCTTCCATTTCCCATCTACAGTACACTCACCAAGCTCCCTGGTGGAGGTTGCCCCTTCAGAACCATAGAGGATTAGATTTATTATTTTTACAGCAGGGAGGCCTCTGTGCTGCTCTCTGAGAGCAATACTTTTATAATGACCATTCAGGAAGAGTAAGGGACAATATGGCCAAAATTAGAGAAGGACTAAAAGAAGAGAACAGGAAAAGAGAAATTAACAAAGGATGGTTTGGGGATGGTTCAATAAATTGCCCTTGGATAACCATCCTACTCTCTGCTTTGATGGAACCCTTAATAATTTTGTTCCTTTTACTTACTATAGGACCTTGTATAATTAATAGGATTATTGCTTTTGTTAGAGAGTGAGTGTGGCCCAGATCATGGGACTTAGACAGCAGTACAGCAGTCTCCTGAGCCAAGAGGAGGCTGCCTCTAATTTCCTAGTTCTAAGATTAGAACTATTGACAGAGAGAAAGTAAGAGATGAAAGGATAAAAATTAAAATACAGCCTAACTTTCCCATAACCATTGGAAATTAGAAGTCTAAAACACAAAACACCCACCAGCATGTATTTGGAAATAACCACCCAGTTTCTGAGAAACCTTGTTATCCACAACAAGGGTCTGCCCAGGGTGGCAGCCTGTGATCCCTCTAACTTAAATCTACTAGTCAGAGTCCTCTGGTCCTTATGGCCAGAGAGGACAGCTGCAAACGAAACCTAAAACACGCATTCCAGAAAACATACTTAGAACAGAGACTCCGGCCAACACACACACACACACACACACACACACACACACACACACACACACACACACACCAGGGGGGATCCCCTTACTTCCAAGTCAGTTGTGAAGGGTGACTGCAGACTCCTGGAATGCACCAAATGAAAGACCCGCAGAGCATGGACCTTCATGCTCCAACTCAGGAAAGGCAAGACACCCCAAATCACTCACGGGAAGCTGTCTTGATGCAAACTGCATGAAGAATTTTATTCCAGGTGCACTAGGGTTCACAGTCATACACCACACAGGCCTAAAGGACTGAGGACCTCAAGGGCAGAATTGACACAGTTTTATAGGGTTTATAATAAAGCCCACACACCAAACCAATCATCCAAAAGTGTCAAGATCCCATGGTGTGGGCCAATCAATTAAACACAATTTTTGTTTTTCTATAGCTGGAGTGATAATTGGCAGTTAGGATTTGTGGCAGGGGTTCTGCAAGCAGTTTACTTATCTCCTGTTATCCTTCTTCAGCCAGAAAGCAAGGCCTTAGGACAGTTCAAAATTTGGTGGTTATGACTTTTAAAAGATAATAATAATTTCCAGAAACTGGTCATCGTGACCAAGCTATTCCATGTTTTCCATTTTTTCTGTGCTTTGCATGTAGCTAGGGTGATTTTTAAATACATGCTGGTGGATAATTTTAAACTTCTAACTTCCAGTGGTCATTGGGTGTTAGGCTATATTTTTCATCCTTTCTGTTCTTTGCCCCACCTTGGGTGCCATTTTGTTATGAGCAAGTTTTCCCTTACCAGTCTAGTCCCACTTCTGTTCCAGCCCCAAATAACACACAGAGACACTGTATTAGATATAATTCTGTTGGCCTGTTACTAGCATTCATATTAACTAAGCTCTGTCTTAAATATTAACCCATTTCTATGAATTTAAATATTTCTACATGGTCTCCCATTTACCGAGGAGAGGGCCGGACCTCTGTTCTCTCGTCTCTCCATGTTGACTCTCCTACTGTAGAGAGCTGGAAGTGCCGAACTTTAAAGGTGGCACTGGCTTCCAACTTCCACCTTCCTGATGGTGAGCGCTCTCTGTTGTAAAGCAAGTCCTTATTTGGCTAAGCCTGTTCAGCTTGCTTACTTCCGTATAAGAGCAGCCTATCTGCTCTTATACGTGGCTCCTAGGCTTGGTCAGCGCAGGGGATTTATGCCTGTGCGGGTGGGGCGTTTCCAGGGATTGTCAGGAGAAAGCTTGTTCAGGATCCTGATTAAACTGCTAGAAGAAGATCTCCCCTGAGTTGTGCTCTTTCCTTTCTAGTCAGGTTGGGCGTGACATCCTACTACTTCCTCGAATCCTCCTTGTCTCCTAGTTCCACCTATCTTGCTTTCCTATTGGCCAACAGTGCTTTATTCATTAACCAATAAGAGAAACATTTTTACAGGTTGACATCCTCATCAGGCTCCAAGTTCTGTACAGCAGGGTTGTGGGAGAGGACAGGGAGGAGGAAGATGGCAGCCCTGGAAAATGTAGAGCTGCTTACTCCTGTCCTTGAGGCCTGGACTGGAGAAGCGAGTGTCCTAGTTTAATAATGATCTTTATGATTGTCTCAAATGTCCTATCATTTCTTGTTTCTTATTTGCTAACTTAAACTTTAAATCTCATAGGTAAATTTCTGCCGTTCTTATTACTCTCATGCACAAAATACATTCTGCGTACCCAGTGTTTTGGGGTCTCCGTGAGCCATGTATGTAATTTCTCTCAAAGCAGATCTAAATCCCGTGTCTGCATCATTGAATGTCTTACCCGATTGAGCATTTTCTGTAAGCTTCACTCTGCCAAACGCCCAGGGGCAGTACGGCCCACTGGTACCTGCCGATGCTAAATGAGACAAACAAGGCAGTTATTGCAAATCATAGTAAATATTAACACTGACATTTTCTGAGTCCGTATCTGTCATAGATACGTGTGGATGCATCTGCCATTCTAATCCTTCAGACCATGTGAGAGCCAAAACTTTCAGTTTGCAAAGCCAGCTGATATCATATGATGCTTCCTTAGGATGTGTTGGGACCTGTGGAAATAGGGAAGGGACCGGATGGCTCCATACTTGTACAAGTTGTAGAAAATTTAAGGGCGAGGGAGAGGTTGAAGTATTACCAGCGTCTGGCTTGCATGAATGCCAGGGACCCTGGAACAGACAGTTCCATTATTTTCTGGTGCCATACACTGCTGAGCCCCTCAGCTAGGACCCAAGTCAGTGAGACGCATTTGGCTTTATAGACAAAAATCACAAGGCATAAGATAATATTTTATTTTTTTAGTTGAATAGGAATGAGCCCTTTGCATGTGAAATGTGGCGTTCTCCATCCTGTGTCCAGAAAAAAAACAAAATCTTTAATTTGCTGCCCTGTTAGGAAAAGTAAGTTTAACCATTTCTTCATGGAGTTATGAGCAGCTTTCCTGAGGCTCCCCTATCCAGAAACCGTGTCATCTCTGCCATCTACCTAGTCAGCAACACCGCGTCTTTAGGGGCTTCATTGCAATTCACGTGGAAGTGTGAGATACTCATGTGTGTGCTCGTGTGCGGTAATAATGTAATCTATATACTATATACTTCCTTACAACGCAGTACACAGTGAGATACCATTCTCCATAGAAGAGGTTGACATTTGTCTATGCACTCTCATGGGACAGACAGCTTTGCCTGGGGCCTGGTCTACTGTCCATGTGGTAAGCAGAGATAGTGTGTGCAAAGATCTGATCCTCTCCAGCTTCTTGATCGGCCTCTGCCGCCATGCCTCCCAACCATTATGGATGACTCCTTCTCTAGAACCATCCAGCCAAAGTAAAGTGCTTCTTCCTCAGTGGCTACTGCTAAGCAAATACATCAGCGTCCATTTTCCCTCCTCTCTATCCCATACTCCCCAGAAGGCTCTCAGGCCACAGCCCAGATATAACAAACTATATGGTCTAGACTGGCCCAGGACTTGAGAAACATTCCTGTTTCTTGGCCTTTTTAAGTTCTGGAACTACAGGCCTTAGCCAAGGATTTTTCTTTTCTATTGCTACCATGAGTCAGAATTTCTCAGCATCTGATGTCTTAACAACTAAGTCTTCTTTGGAAAGATGGTGACTAGGGAGGAGGTAGCTATGAGGCTGTTGTCTGCAGACCTGGCCTCTGCCTACCATTTACCAATAGCATATATGCCCCAGCCATTACGATAAAAAATGTCTCCTTCGATTGCTAAGTGTCTTCCAGGGGCACAACCACCTCAGTGAGTGGGAGCTACTGGTCTAAACTACCCCTTGGAGGGTTTTATCTGAAATCACTGGCTTATTCCCCCTCATTGTTCTGCTTCCCATAGCTCTTCACTGGTGTCCCTATGTAGGTGCTTAACAAGCCTTCTGCCAAAATCCTTACTTCAAAAACGTACATTTCCTGACAAAAGGGGCTCCGGGAGAATGAATGGTTTCGAGAAGACAGTGACTTCTCAGGTATCAGTTTGGTCCTCTGTACAAGGAAGAACTCTTTCTGTTCCAATACTTAGCAATAGATGAGGAATTGGTAGAGTGGAGCTAACCACAGGGGGTGTCTTACTGCTGAGCAAAAAGCAAGGAGAGCCCTTACCATATGCATAAACACGTATTTGACTGGTTAAGTAGCTTTGAGAAGTGGGTTTTACATCATTATCATCTGAAATGACCAAAGTCGTTATTTTGCTATAAAACTAAATATATATATAAATACATTACAACATTACCGCCGTAACCCATAACAGGAGCAGAGAAACAACAACCTTGAAGTATTGAGGCCTGGCACACTGGAATCAGGAGATAAAAATCTGCCTCTTTGTTCTTGTTGGTGAAGGATCAGGCTTTTGGGTCAGACCTATAGCTTTGTTTCTATCCTAAATGGTTACAGCAACTCTTACTGAATGGACTCCTGCCCACCGTGTGAGCTAATAGCCTTGAGTGTGCACAAGAATGCACTCTCTGTTTCTTAGTAGGGCTTCATTTTCCCATCATGGTGGCCCTGAATCTTCTCTTCTGCTGGGAGAATGGTTCTCTTCCACTTCCTGCAACTGTTAATAATTTGCAAAGGACTTTGCTGGGCTCTGGTCGTACTCAGTAGGCAGGCTTGTGTGCCCTGATTCTGTCTTCATGAGTAGATGTGTGACTTGTCCTCTGATTGGTTCTACAGTGGGGCTGTTACACAAAGATATCACATGGAGTTTGTCTCCGAGGTGATTGTGGATTCCCTCAAGTTGGCAATGGACATTGTGTCACAGTTTCCATCATTCCAGTCAGATCTTCCAGGGTCTAGCACAGTGCCCAGCAGCAGGTGGGTGCTGAGTACATAACTGCAGAATTGAACTGAGAAACCTTGGAGAAAATCTAGGCCTGGTTATTTCAACAGGGCTTTTGTTTTAAATCACAAGCAACCTGTTGGCTTCTTTCATGGGTACCCACTTATGAGTACCAGACTGCCCTTGGTCTCACATCAACACTCCCCCTTTGAGGGCTTTGGAAGAAAACTTGTTATCATAAATCACCGCTGTTGACTCAGAACTGAGAGCTGGGCTTTGGTTGAGGCAAATAATTTATTTTCCAGTTTTGAGGATGTCTTCATTAGGAGTCCAAGACAATATGATTTAAAGCATATTCTCAAATTGATTTAGTTTCCATACCTCCAGGCTCCCTGCTTCTGACAAGCATGGCGGGTAGATTACCTCTGGCTGTCGGATACCTTCCTGAGAAGACAGGATATATGCATTCAGGGGTTCATGCATCCATATAAGAAACCATGTGTGAATAGCGACATCACTAAATGTCTTAGGCATCTTAGCTACCAGAAATTTTACCAGAATACAAGAGAGGCAAGAAAGAGGAGAGAGGCAGGAGGAAACTGTGAATTGCATTTTACTCAAGGTGAACATGTGATGTTACTAAAAATGGCTCAATAGACTCAACCCAGAATACTATAATACTATGAGTAAATAAACATATGACTTAGTCACTAGTTACCATTGTCTCTCTTTCTGGGTCTGGGATAGGATGGAGGGAATATGTTTAGTCTAATGACTAAGATTTGAACTCAGGAACTGACACACACCCCAGATGGACCTCTATAGTTTTTGGTTTTTTTTCAAATACAAGTTTCATTTCAGTAATTGGTATAAATTAGTTAAATTGCCTTCCAAGAAATCAGTGACTTAGGTCTAGTCCCAATGATACCATCTCACTCTTCCTCTGCAGGGGAAGGTTCTTTTCCTATTGTTATTATTCCTGAATTATAGTGTGTAAGAATAGTAACTATGTACATATTAGTGGCTTTCCCTACATTCAGTTCTTCAGCCTTCTTGGTCCATCCCTGTTGTTTGCATTCATGTAAGACAGAAATTGCCATCTAATCACTGGTCAGTTATTAACTAATAATTAAGATAGGGTCTGAGAAGAAGATTTTAAGTACGGGAATTATCAATTTGCTAACTGAAGCTGGACCCCTTGAAAACTCACAGGTCCCTCAATGGAAGAGTTTCTGGCACTTTGACAAGCATATGAAGCTCTCGGGTGGAAAGAGCTTGCCTGATTATACAGAGCTTAGGTCTGTGTGGAGTCAGTTGCCAATGACTAGGGCAACCACAAAGAAGAGTGATCTTAGTCTTTGAGCTCTTCTTGGTGAGCACAAAAACAATATGCACAGCCAAGTAGATGAAAGAACAGAGAGAAGTTTATAATTCACTTAGCATGTCAGGAGAACTTAGAAGTTATTACAAAAGCAGTTCCTTCTCCGAACAAGGGAATCATGGGAAGCTTAGTCGTAACGTGATATACGTACTCATGTAGTAAAGCACTTAGGAACCCTGGGTCTGTCTGTGGGCGATTGTCTTGTTCATTGACTCAGACCACTATGGGTGGGTACCAGATTTCCCTAGGCTGAACTGCATGATAGAAAGCTAGATGAGTGAGAAGGCAGGCAGGATGGGTTCATTTACTTGCTATCAGTTCTTGACTGTGGATGTGGTGTGACTAGCTCTTGGAGTTGCTGCCTGACTTTACTTCTTCTCAACAATGGACTTGAATTATGAACTGAATGAACCCTTCTCTGCTATTAGGTACTTTTGATCAAGGGTGTTTTGCTTCTCACTAGGGCATTTGTGATTCATGAGTTTGATGGCATCTTATCTGGAAGTAGAACAGTAGGGTTTTTATGAGGCAGCTTTAGGATAGTTAGGGAACCTCTAATAGAGATGACAAGATGAAACCCTGCAGGAGCCCTGCAAGAGCATACCTACTTTGTGCTGTCACAGAAAGAACAAACAAGAACACAAATGGAGACCCAGAGTTTGCAGAACTTCAAGAATTTAAACACTTGGGAGCTATAAATACATGCACCCAAAGGCTAGGGTCTGTGAGGGGAAAATTAATAACAGAAAAGATACGGCAAGAAGAGGAAAAACTAGAAAAAAAAGAACAAGAGTCTCTGCCAATAGATATAGATAACTCCCTGGCTGGAGAGTGCAGAGCCCACATGCTGTTCTCAGGGAAATAAAGACAAAGCGGGAGCTCACCACCAACTGCGCAGACATTCTCCCTGCCCCCACCCCCATTATCTTAAGGACAAGGCCGCTGAACGCATGGTTCTAGAGAAAGAAAACCCCTAACCTTGCAGGTGCACTAAACAATTCTGCCTTGTAAAAACTTAGTACTCTATGAAACCTCTGTAACCTTGGAAACCCGATGGGCTGAGACTAGCAGTCTCAAACCTCCTTTCCCTTTAAAAGCAACGCTTTGCAATTGTAAGCAGGGGCCTTACTTTTCTGATAGAGTGGGGTCCCAACCATATTGGTCTTAGCAATAAAAACCTTTTTGCTTTTGCAGTCAGAAGTCACTTCCTAGGGGTTGAGGAAACCCGGTAGGCACAACAGGTCAGCTTCCAAAAACACCTTCTTTACCCCAGTCAACAGAGCTTCAGTTCAGACTTTAGCGAGTCAGTGCAGGACACTGTCCTCGAGCTAAGACATCTGTTTTGCATGGAGGATATGGATGGGAACCAATGCAGGGAACCTTCTTTATATATATATATTTAAAAAAAAAACAAAAACGACCCCTCTTTCTCTGTTTGAGGAGACCTCCAGGCCTACTTGCTCTTGGTTGGAGCTTCATCTCCCATACAACAGCGCAGATATCCCTAATAAAACCTAATAAAGAGAGCTATTTCATATTTGTTTAGGAGCTCATCCCATCACAGAAACCAGCTCAAGGGACATCTGTGAGGGATGAAACAGAGATCCCTGGGGTTTGGTTGTTCTCTCTCTCAACGCGAGCCCTCAGCAGTCCCCTCTTCCAAGAGTACTGGGTTTCTGTGAATCTAAGCTGTTACCCTAAAGATGAAACAGGAGATATGAAGTTTAAGTTTTGACCCATTATGAAGAATTTGGCATTTGTGGCCCCAGTTACATACTGGCTGCAGTTAGAGCTGTGGTCAAGGAGGCTGGCTGGCTTCTCCAGGCCATGTCCCTCAAAGCCTCATCAGTGATTATGTCCAGTGACAGACAGCTATGGGAATCCATGTTCCCATGGAACCTTGCCCCCATGCCCCAATGCCTGTCACTTATCCCTTCTCCCGTTGCTCGAGAAAAAGCTGTCTTCTTGAGAAGCATGAATAATATTTTACTCAGACCAATCAGGCGCACCATCCAGAGTGCAGTAGCGCTCCTCTGAAGCTGAAACAGTTCAGCTATCTGCTCACGCTTGCTGCCGACCCCGTATCTTTCAGATTCTGTTAGCTCATTTTCTTTCCCATATGTCCCAAGCATCCATTTTACAACACCAGACGCAGATACTAATTAAACTTCAGAGGCTCGCTCGAGCAGTGCTTAAACTGAGATTCCTAATGACAGGCCTTGGCAGTGATCAATATTATCTGCTACACTGGCAATGATTTAGAGAATGCCATGGTTACTGCTTGGAATAAAAGTGAACGAGCTTTGCAAATTTAATTTAGAGAGGAGCTAATAGCAGTCAGCTAGAAATATATGGCAGAAGCATCTTTTTTTTTTTTTTTTTTTTTTTTTTAAACAAAGCTCAGGGCCGCTTCTAGCTAGATCTGTGATTTAGCCAGGAACATTTTATTTACAGCCGGATGAATAACAGACGACATCTGCCCAGTGGCCCAGCTTCAGAAACATCGCTTTACTAGCAGGAGTGCTCTTCTGGCTCTAGAGGCACTAGTTCAGACATAAAATTTTTACATCTGATGTATGTTTCTCAATCCACGCTAAGAGTGGAGTTGTTTGCTAGGATCCTGTTGAGGTTGGTACATAGTGTGAAGGGTTTGTCTGTGGTTACAGGAGCGAGGGCACACTCTTCCTTCCTCCCTCCTGCAGGGTTCTGTGTGTTAATCTGTAAGGGAGGAAGCTTCTCTGACCCTGTCCCTGTCCTTGGGTGCCCTTCAGGTTGGTGATATGTGGAACATTCTCAAACTCTCCTTGCCCTGAAGTGACCTTTGCCTATGTACTATTTGCTTAATATGTTTTCCCGTTGCTTGACTGATTGCATTGCCTGAGCCTTCCTCCCCCAGTGTCCATGCATGGTCTTGCAACTTCTACTCTACTGTACTTAAACTACTCTGAGATCGGAAGCCAGAACCCATACTCTCTGTCTCTTAAAATCTCTCCCTCTCCCTGTCCTGTCTCTCTCCAGCCTTCTGACTCTACTTCCCTGGAGAACACACACACACACACAAAACCACATCACCCCCACACACACACACACACACACACAAAACCACATCACACACACACCAACCACACACACACATCAAATACACACACCAACCACACACACACACACACCACACACCACACACACACACACCACACACACACCACACCACGCACACATACACACACAAACACACATCACACACAGCACACACACACCACACCACACATCACAAATACACATCACACACACACCCACACATACACACACCACACATACACACACACATACACACACACACACACCACACCACACACACACCACACACACACATACAAGCATACACCACACACAGCACACACACACGCCACACATGCACACACACACAGCACACACACAGCACATACACACACACATACACACACACGCCACACACATGCACACACACAGCACACACACGCCACACACACACACACATACACACACACGTGCACACACGCACGCAACACACACACAACACACACATACACACACACACACCACACACACATACACACACGCCGCACACACGCACGCCACACACACACAACACACACGCCACACACACACACACCACACACACATACACACACGCCGCACACACACACGCCGCACACACACACAGCACACACACACGTCACACACATGCCACACACACAACACACACACACAGCACACACACAGCACACACACATACACACATGCATACACACACACGCACACACACACACGGCACACACACCACACACCACACAGCACACACACGCACACCGACACACACCACACACACACACACACACACACACACAGAGTTTTCTAGTTGTCGGAGTCTTCTCTTTTCGAGTGTACCCTATTTACCTTTACAGAAACGGGATTTGTGGGGCACTGTACTCCACTCCTTCTGTTTGCTTTCCTTGCACACTGACTTCTGGGAGTCTGAGCATCGGGCCCCTTCTCCTCACTCCCTTACGCTGGCCACTCCTCTAGTCTCTAAGGAGGCTTGCTCTCATGGTTGGAGGCCTCACTTTATGAAAGCTACCAGCCACACTGCCTTCCCATCCCATCACACCATTTCAGGGCCTTGCGTATAAATCCACTTGGTGTTTCTGTAGCACATTAGTTTATGCGTTTCTGTTCTTTCTCCCTCTAAGATGCAGGTTTTGTGAGATCAGGGCTGTGTCCATCTTGTTAACAAGCCTGGGTGACCTAGGATGGTGCTAGGTACTTGCGAGGTGGCGTTTCATCAGCATTAATCGTTTTGATAGCCTTGCCTTTAAGATCCATGTAGCGGTTTGCCACTACTCAAAGACATGTGACATTCCTCTGCACGATGCTCCTGTTGGGTCACGTTTGGGAAAGTAGAACTGCTACAAATCACCACACATCATGATTTCTGGACATTCTGAGGCGTTAGATTTGTTGATTGGCCTTGGGGATAGCGTAGAATGGTGAAGCTGGCTTTTTTTTTTTTTAGAATTCACATTTTCTTGGAGCACATGTGAATCCACCTGATAACAGAGTAGAAGGGGAAATGGCTTCCCATGGCGGCAGAAGACTTCCTGTCAGGAAACAATTGGCTTTTCAATGCACATGGGATGTACTTGCCAGGTTAGCGACTGCAGATGGGGCAAGGCCTCTAGAGCCAGTTTAGCTGGCCTGGGTCTATCTAGCCACTGTCTGGTATTACCCACTTTCCAGATAAGGGTCAGAATATGTTTCAGAGACCAGCTGATTCTAACACATTTTATCCAAGATGCATGTAAACTAACCCAAATATGAAGTCAATATCCACTGAGTTACTTTAGGCAAATGATGATGAAGAGTATACCTCCAGGAGAGAAGGTTAACTATGGATCCAAGCAAGACCTGCTTTGGGGACTGTCT